>NC_088234.1:12497598-12733118 GCF_036934945.1 Oncorhynchus masou masou
CTCTCTCCTCTCCTCTCTCCTCCTCTCCTGTCATCTCCTCCCTCCTCCTCTCTCCTCTCCTCCTCTCTCTCCTCTCCTCTCTCCTCCTCTCCTGTCTTCTCCTCCCTCCTCCTCTCTCCTCCTCTCTCCTCTCCTCTCTCCTCCTCTCCTGTCATCTCCTCCCTCCTCCTCTCTTCTCTCCTCTCTCCTCCTCTCTCCTCTCCTCTCTCCTCCTCTCCTGTCATCTCCTCCCTCCTCCTCTCTTCTCTCCTCTCTCCTCCTCTCTCCTCTCCTTTCTCCTCCTCTCCTGTCATCTCCTCCCACTTCCTCTCTTCTCTCCTCTCTCCTCCTCTCTCCTCCTCTCCTGTCAACTCCTCCCTCCTCCTCTCTTCTCTCCTCTCTCCTCCTCTCTCCTCTCCTCTCTCCTCCTCTCCTGTCATCTCCTCCCACCTCCTCTCTCCTCCTCTCTCCTCTCCTCTCTCCTCCTCTCCTGTCATCTCCTCCCTCCTCCTCTCTTCTCTCCTCCTCTCTCTTCCATCTCCCAAGGTCGAGGGGGCAGCCCAGGGTTCCCTGGCACCTTAGGACCTAAGGGAGAGAGGGGTAACCCCGGCAGACAGAGCTACGGCCCTGAGGGCCTACCAGGAGGACCGGGATTACCAGGACCCCCCGGACCTCCCGGACCACCAGGCAGATCTGGTACGTTACGGCTTCCCAGCAATCAAGTCCAACCAGACTTTTGCAATTCTGCGATCACAAAATGTTTTGCAAAATCAACAATCCTCTCCCCATATTACTAAATGTTTTACATCCCTCCAAATACCTGTCACTATCATTCATATCACTACCATTCATTATGTCATCCACAAATACCTGTATCACTACCATTCATTATGTCATCCACATATACCTGTATCACTACCATTCATTATGTCATCCACAAATACCTGTATCACTACCATTCATTATGTCATCCACAAATACCTGTATCACTACCATTCATTATGTCATCCACATATACCTGTATCACTACCATTCATTATGTCATCCACAAATACCTGTATCACTACCATTCATTATGTCATCCACAAATACCTGTATCACTACCATTCATTATGTCATCCACAAATACCTGTATCACTACCATTCATTATGTCATCCACATATACCTGTATCACTACCATTCATTATGTCATCCACAAATACCTGTATCACTACCATTCATTATGTCATCCACAAATACCTGTATCACTACCATTCATTATGTCATCCACATATACCTGTATCACTACCATTCATTATGTCATCCACATATACCTGTATCACTACCATTCATTATGTCATCCACACATACCTGTTATCACTACCATTCATTATGTCATCCATATACCTGTATCACTACCATTCATTATGTCATCCACAAATACCTGTATCACTACCATTCATTATGTCATCCACATATACCTGTATCACTACCATTCATTATGTCATCCACATATACCTGTATCACTACCATTCATTATGTCATCCACATATACCTGTATCACTACCATTCATTATGTCATCCACACATACCTGTATCACTACCATTCATTATGTCATCCACATATACCTGTATCACTACCATTCATTATGTCATCCACATATACCTGTATCACTACCATTCATTATGTCATCCACATATACCTGTATCACTACCATTCATTATGTCATCCACATATACCTGTATCACTACCATTCATTATGTCATCCACATATACCTGTATCACTACCATTCATTATGTCATCCACACATACCTGTATCACTACCATTCATTATGTCATCCACATATACCTGTATCACTACCATTCATTATGTCATCCACATATACCTGTATCACTACCATTCATTATGTCATCCACATATACCTGTATCACTACCATTCATTATGTCATCCACATATACCTGTATCACTACCATTCATTATGTCATCCACATATACCTGTATCACTACCATTCATTATGTCATCCACATATACCTGTATCACTACCATTCATTATGTCATCCACATATACCTGTATCACTACCATTCATTATGTCATCCACATATACCTGTATCACTACCATTCATTATGTCATCCACATATACCTGTATCACTACCATTCATTATGTCATCCACAAATACCTGTATCACTACCATTCATTATGTCATCCACAAATACCTGTATCACTACCATTCATTATGTCATCCACATATACCTGTATCACTACCATTCATTATGTCATCCACATATACCTGTATCACTACCATTCATTATGTCATCCACACATACCTGTATCACTACCATTCATTATGTCATCCACATATACCTGTATCACTACCATTCATTATGTCATCCACAAATACCTGTATCACTACCATTCATTATGTCATCCACATATACCTGTATCACTACCATTCATTATGTCATCCACATATACCTGTATCACTACCATTCATTATGTCATCCACATATACCTGTATCACTACCATTCATTATGTCATCCACACATACCTGTATCACTACCATTCATTATGTCATCCACATATACCTGTATCACTACCATTCATTATGTCATCCACATATACCTGTATCACTACCATTCATTATGTCATCCACATATACCTGTATCACTACCATTCATTATGTCATCCACATATACCTGTATCACTACCATTCATTATGTCATCCACATATACCTGTATCACTACCATTCATTATGTCATCCACATATACCTGTATCACTACCATTCATTATGTCATCCACATATACCTGTATCACTACCATTCATTATGTCATCCACATATACCTGTATCACTACCATTCATTATGTCATCCACAAATACCTGTATCAGGTTTGTTTTGATATTTTAATCTGCGCGTCGTGATCTCGTTTGGTGTGGGTGGACAAAATTAATTAATGCACGATGGCGCACGCGCGCAGCCGGTTTGGGTTCCGTGTTCGGGCCAAACACTGTACATTAGCATTCCCGAAAAGGTAGTGCGTCCGACCACCAGAGTGGGGATGTTGCTGTTACCATGGAAACATTCAGTCCACCAAAACAAACAAACCCAAAATAAGACTAAATCAAGTTTTCCAAGCCGACTACATGTATATGCATGGTTCTAATGTAAACTGACAGTCAGGACACTGTTTACTAACACCTGTAAGTGGAGCTGGTCACTCAAATCCAATATGCTTTCTCACATTTCACCACTAGGTGTCTCCCTCCCCATCTGAACGCAGGACCATAGATATACAATACATATAGTATGCACATAGTGTTAATGGTATATAGATATATATTGCTCTGATATAGTGGAGAGAGCTATCTATGGCTCTTTTTTAAAAACATTGACCTTTATTTAACTAAGCAAGTCAGTTAAGAAAACATTCTTAATTTCAATGAACAGATTTTTACTTTCGAGGTTCGGGGATATCTATAGATATCTATTGCTCTGACATAGGAGACAGCGATATCTATTGCTCTGACATAGGGGACAGAGATATCTATTGCTCTGACATAGGGGACAGAGATATCTATTGCTCTGACATAGGGGACAGAGATATCTATTGCTCTGACATAGGGGAGAGAGATATCTATTGCTCTGACATAGGAGACAGAGATATCTATTGCTCTGACATAGGGGACAGAGATATCTATTGCTCTGACATAGGGGACAGAGATATCTTTTGCTCTGATATAGGGGACAGAGATATCTATTGCTCTGACATAGGGGACAGAGATATCTATTGCTCTGACATAGGAGACAGAGATATCTATTGCTCTGACATAGGGGACAGAGATATCTATTGCTCTGACATAGGGGACATAGATATCTTTTGCTCTGACATAGGGGACAGAGATATCTATTCTCTGACATAGGGGACAGATATATCTATTGCTCTGACATAGGGGAGAGAGATATCTATTGCTCTGACATAGGGGACAGAGATATCTATTGCTCTGACATAGGGGACAGAGATATCTATTGCTCTGACATAGGGGACAGAGATATCTATTGCTCTGACATAGGGGACAGAGATATCTATTGCTCTGACATAGGAGACAGAGATATCTATTGCTCTGACATAGGGGACAGAGATATATATTGCTCTGACATAGGGGACAGAGATATCTATTGCTCTGACATAGGGGACAGAGATATCTATTGCTCTGACATAGGGGACAGAGATATCTATTGCTCTGACATAGGGGACAGAGATATCTATTGCTCTGACATAGGGGACAGAGATATCTATTGCTCTGACATAGGGGACAGAGATATCTATTGCTCTGACATAGGGGACAGAGATATCTATTGCTCTGACATAGGAGACAGAGATATCTATTGCTCTGACATAGGAGACAGAGATATCTATTGCTCTGACATAGGGGACAGAGATATCTATTGCTCTGACATAGGGGACAGAGATATATATTTCTCTGACATAGGGGACAGAGATATCTATTGCTCTGACATAGGAGACAGAGATATCTATTGCTCTGACATAGGGGACAGAGATATCTATTGCTCTGACATAGGGGACAGAGATATCTATTGCTCTGACATAGGGGACAGAGATATCTATTGCTCTGACATAGGGGACAGAGATATCTATTGCTCTGAGATAGGAGACAGAGATATCTATTGCTCTGACATAGGGGACAGAGATATCTATTGCTCTGACATAGGGGACAGAGATATCTATTGCTCTGACATAGGAGACAGAGATATCTATTGCTCTGACATAGGAGACAGAGATATCTATTGCTCTGACATAGGGGACATAGATATCTATTGCTCTGACATAGGGGACAGAGATATCTATTGCTCTGACATAGGGGACATAGATATCTATTGCTCTGACATAGGGGACATAGATATCTATTGCTCTGACATAGGGGACAGAGATATATATTGCTCTGACATAGGGGAGAGAGATATCTATTGCTCTGACATAGGGGAGAGAGATATCTATTGCTCTGACATAGGGGACAGAGATATCTATTGCTCTGACATAGGGGACAGAGATATCTATTGCTCTGACATAGAGGACAGAGATATCTATTGCTCTGACATAGAGGACAGAGATATCTATTGCTCTGACATAGGGGACAGAGATATCTATTGCTCTGACATAGGGGACAGAGATATCTATTGCTCTGACATAGGGGAGAGAGATATCTATTGCTCTGACATAGGAGACAGAGATATCTATTGCTCTGACATAGGAGACAGAGATATCTATTGCTCTGACATAGGAGACAGAGATATCTATTGCTCTGACATAGGGGACAGAGATATCTATTGCTCTGACATAGGGGACAGAGATATCTATTGCTCTGACATAGGGGACAGAGATATCTATTGCTCTAACATAGGGGACAGAGATATCTATTGCTCTGACATAGGGGACAGAGATATCTATTGCTCTGACATAGGGGACAGAGATATATATTGCTCTGACATAGGGGACAGAGATATCTATTGCTCTGACATAGGGGACAGAGATATCTATTGCTCTGACATAGGGGACAGAGATATCTATTGCTCTGACATAGAGGACAGAGATATCTATTGCTCTGACATAGGGGACATAGATATCTATTGCTCTGACATAGGGGACATAGATATCTATTGCTCTGACATAGGGGAGAGAGATATCTATTGCTCTGACATAGGAGAGAGAGATATCTATTGCTCTGACATAGGAGAGAGAGATATCTATTGCTCTGACATAGGGGACAGAGATATCTATTGCTCTGACATAGGGGAGAGAGATATCTATTGCTCTGACATAGGGGAGAGAGATATCTATTGCTCTGACATAGGGGACAGCGATATCTATTGCTCTGACATAGGGGACAGAGATATCTATTGCTCTGACATAGGGGACAGAGATATCTTTTGCTCTGACATAGGGTACAGAGATATCTTTTTCTCTGACATAGGGGAGAGACATTTTCAGATAATATCTTTGCTACAAATGAAGATGAACAACAGTGGGTAAAGGTTTCATACTTTGAACAGAGGCAGACAGAACGCAGTGGGGCAACTTCTGGCTGTCTCTATGGGGTTGCCACAGGGTTAAATTCTCAGGCCGACTCTTCTCTGTATGCATCAATGATGTCGCTCTCGCTGCTGGTGATTCTTTGATCCACCTCTACGCATACGACACCATTCTGCATACCTCTGGTCCTTCGTTTGGACACTAACCTCCAGATGAGCTTCAATGCCATACAACTCTCCCTCCGTGGCCTCACAACTGCTTTTAAATGCAAGTCAAACTAAATGCATGCTCTTCAACCGATCGCTGCCCGCACCTGCCCGCCTGTCCAGCATCACGACTCTGGGCGGCTCTGACTTGGAATATGTGGACAACTACAAATACCTAGGTGTCTGGTTAGACTGTAAACTCTCCTTCCAGACTCACATTAAGCATCTCCAATCCAAAATTAAATCTAGAATCGGCTTCCTATTTCGTAACAAAGCATCCTTCACTCATGCTGCCAAATATACCCTCGTAAAACTGACTGTCCTACCGATCCTCGACTTCATTTACAAAATAGCCTCCAACACTCTACTCAACAAATTGGATGCAGTCTATCACAGTGCCAACCGTTTTGTCACCAAAGCCCCATATACTACACACAACTGCGACCTGTATGATCTTGTTGGCTGGACCTCGCTTCATAATCGTCGCAAAACCCACAGGCTCCAGGTCAACTACAAGTCTCTGCTAGGTAAAACCCCGCCTTATCTCAGCTCACTGGTTACCATAGCAGCACCCACCCGTAGCACGTGCTCCAGCAGGTATATCTCACTGGTTACCCCCAAAGCCAATTCTTCCTTTGGCCGCCTCTCCTTCCAGTTCTCTGCTGCCAATGACTGGAACGAACTGCAAAATTCTCTGAAGCTGGAGACTCTTACCTCCCTCACTAGCTTTAAGCACCAGCTGTCAGAGCAGCTCACAGATCACTGCACCTGTACATAGCTCATCTGTAAACAGCCCATCCAATCTACCTCATCCCCATACTGTATTTATTTATTTATCTTGCTCCTTTGCACCCCAATATCTCAACTTGCACATTCATCTTCTGCACATCTTACCATTCCAGTGTTTATGCTAAATTGTAATTATTTAGCCTCTATGGCCTATTTATTGCCTTACCTCCCTTATCCTACCTCATCTGCACACACTGTATATAGATTTTTCTACTGTATTATTGACTGTATGTTTGTTTATTCCATGTGTAACTCTGTGTTGTTGTATGTGTCGAGCTGCTTTGTTTTATCTTGGCCAGGTCGCAGTTGTAAATGAGAACTTGTTCTCCACTAGCCTACCTGGTTAAATAAAGGTGACATAAATAAAATAAATGAAATAAAACTATCACTGGGGATGGGGGGGGGCATAAATGTTTCCCCCCCCAGGTTTATCATTGGAATGTGATACAAAACAAGACAACCGTGTGCTTTAGGACCATGCGGACACTTCTGAGCGGTCGGCTGTTTGGAGTGTTTATCCGACTGAATACATTTTTAAAAATAATTATAATTATGACCCCCCCCCCCCCCCCTTATAAACCAAAGTTGCGCCCCTGGTTTTGTCCAAAAGATTGACCAACCCATCATATTACATATGAGCAAACTAACAGACCAAATAAACAGAGTTTCTATGTGAGAGGTCAAGTTTGTGTGTGTGTGTGTTTCAGTCAGCATCCAGCCCGGCAGGTTTGACAATCTACCAGGAGCGCCAGGACGACCAGGAGGCCAGGGACCACCTGGAGCCAGTGGATACAAAGGACCCAAAGGTAAGACTTCCTATTGCACGCACACACACACACTGTCCATATCAACTGCACACACACACACACACACACACACCAGTATAGCTTCCGTCCCTCTCCTCGCCCCTACCTGGGCTTGAACCAGGGACCCTCTATACACATCAACAACAGCCACCCCCGAAGCATCATAACCCATCACGCCACAAAAGCAAGGGGAACAACTATTTTAAGGTCTCAGAGCAAGTGAAGTCACCGATTGAAACGCTATTAGCGCGCACCACCGCTAATTAGCCATTTCACATTGGTTACACACACCCCCTTTTGACCTCCTCCTTTTCCGCAGCAACCAATGATCCGGGTCAACAGCATCAATGTAACAGTATAGCTTTCGTCCATTCCCTCACCCAAACCCGGGCTCAAACCAGGGACCCTCTGCACACACAGACAACTGATACCCACGAAGCATCGTTACCCATCACGCCACAAAAGCCACAGCCCTTGCAGAGCAAGAGGAACAACTACTTTAAGGTCTCAGAGCAAGTGACCTCACCGATTGAAACGCTATTAGCGCGCACCACCGCTAACCAGCTAGCCATTTCACATCGGTTACACACACACACACACACATACATACACACACACAGTTGAAAACAGCAGATCTGGGACAGGTAGCAAGTCCAGTGAACAGGTCATGGTTCCATAGCCGCAGGCAAAACAGTTGAAACTGGAGCAGCATTACGGCCAGGTGGACTGGGGACAGCAAGGAGTCATCATGCCAGGTAGTCCTGAGGCATGGTCCTAGGGCTCGGATCTTCCGTGAGAGAGAGAGAGAGAGAGAGAGAGAGAGAGAGAGAGAGAGAGAGAGAGAGAGAGAGAGATTAGAGAGAGAATACTGAAATTCACACAGGACACTAGATAAGACAGGAGAAGTACTCCGGATATAACATACTGACCCCAGCCCCCCGACACATAAACTACTGCAGCATAAATACTAGAAGCTGAGACAGGGGGGGTCAGGAGACACTGTGGCCCCATCCGATGATACCCCCGGACAGGGCCAAACAGGCAGGATATAACCCCACCCACTTTGCCAAAGCACAGCCCCCACACCACTAGAGGGATTTCTTCAACCACCAACTTTACCATCCTGAGACAAGACCGAGTATAGCCCACAAAGATCTCCGCCACGGCACAACCCAAGGGGGGGCGCCAACCCAGACAGGAAGATCACGTCAGTGACTCAACCCACTCAAGTGACGCACCCCTCCTAGGGACGGTATGAAAGAGCACCAGTAAGCCAGTGACTCAGCTCCTGTAATAGGGTTAGAGGCAGAGAATCCCAGTGGAAAGAGGGGAACCGACCAGGCAGAGACAGCAAGGGAGGTTCGTTGCTCCAGAGCCTTTCCGTTCACCTTCACACTCCTGGGCCAGACTACACTCAATCATATGACCCACTTAAGAGATGAGTCTTCAGTAAAGACTTAAAGGTTGAGACCGAGTCTGCGTCTCTCACATGGGTAGGCAGACCATTCCATAAAAATGGAGCTCTATAGGAGAAAGCCCTGCCTCCAGCTGTTTGCGTAGAAATTCTAAGGACAATAAGAAGGCCTGCGTCTTGTGTCCGTAGCGTACGTGTAGGTATGTACGGCAGGAGCTTATCGGAAAGATAGGTAGGAGCAAGCCTATGTAATGCTTTGTAGGTTAGCAGTAAAACTGTGAAATCAGCCCTTGCCTTGACAGGAAGCCTGTGTAGGGAGGCTAGCACTGAAGTAATATGATCAAATTTTGGGGTTTTAGTCAGGATTCTAATAGCCGTATTTAGCACTAACTGAAGTTTATTTAGTTCTTTATCCGGGTAGCCAGAAAGTAGAGCATTGCAGATGTCTAACCTAGAAGTAACACACACACACACACACACACGCACACACACAATCATGCACACACACACAAAGGCGCATACACACACGCAAACTCACATACACACAGTACGTGCTCAGACATCTGTACAGCCATTTTACACTATAACTCTCAAACCCAATTCCTTTCCAACACCTCTTAGGTGTGTTTTCATAAAGTTACAAATCAAATAGCCCGACATCGGGACAATAAAGCTTTTCTACATCTCGATCCTAAACTCCTTACCTCCACCTTCCTCTGTGGTCCAGGGGAACTGGGTGACTGTAACTGCCTGGGAGGAGGCACCACGGGTGGGGTGGGGGCCCCGGGGGCTCCTGGGTCTGATGGAAGACCTGGTGCCTTCGGCAGGAAGGGCGAAAGCGGAGACCCAGGCATACCCGGTTTCGGAGGACAACCAGGAACACCTGTAAGTTTCCAGTGACCAAAATGTTCTCCAAATAAGTTTTAAAAATGAAGCAGTTGTCTACTCTCTTTCCTCTGTTCAATGTTTACAATTCTCAAACTATGATAGTGTACACTAATGAGTTTACAAATCTGAGGTATACTGACAAACTGTGTGATGATAACACCTCTTCTTCTCACCTCAGGGCCGTGTGGGCGAGAGGGGTTTCTTCGGGCGTAAAGGAGAAAAGGGTGCCTCCTTCTACCCCACGTTCAGCGGAGGGATCCAGGGTGAACAAGGGGCCCAGGGCCTTCGAGGGCCCCCTGGAAACATGGGCCGACCCGGGAGAGACGGACTTCCTGGGTCCCCCGGACAGCCTGGGCCTCCTGTGAGTCACACACACACACACACACACACACACACACACACACACACACACACACACACACACACACACACACACACACACACATATATACACACACACACACATACATATACACACACACACACACACACACACACACACACACACTGACATTATTATGTCTGTGTCCAGTATAAAATAAGTTAGAGGTATGGTGAGCCAATGCTGCTAGCAGGTAACCATAGACTTCCAGTCATTGGGCTAACGCTAATTAGCAATTGTGTTAGCGCTTGTTAACAACTTCCTTCAAACTGCACACAGAGACATAAGGATGGTTTCCGCGTGTTCATCTGACTCTGGGGAAGTAGATAAAGGGTCTCATTGCCAACATCCCCAAGTATCCCTTTCAACAGACATGATCCTCTCCTCAGGCTGATGTTGATGGCTATGGAACCATTGGAGAGAGAGGATTCCCAGGGATCTCAGGCGCCAAAGGTCGCGCCGGTGAACCTGGAGAGAACGGGATTGGCTACCAGGGTTCCGTCGGCTCCCGTGGGTTTCCAGGCGACTCGGGCTTTGCGGGGTTACCAGGGCAACCTGGTTTACCTGGCCCTCCAGGTATGTGCCACTGCAGACACCCAATGAAGGAGAGAGGGAGAGAGGGAAAGGGGGATAATTGGTCAGTTGTACAGCTGAATGCATTCAAGTGAAATGTGCCTTCCGCACATACAGTACCTCCTATTCTCTCCACAGGAGAACTGTATAGTCCATACAAACTGTCTAACAGATCGACTCCTAAGAGTCACTCTTACCTCCCATTGTGTGAACAACACAACGTATTTCTGTACCACAGCCAACCATAAACTACAGGTACAAAGAAAAGCAGCATAATTGGAACATACAGAACAATAAGGAGCCATTCTCGCAGCTTGCGACATCTACACGGTTCTCCTCCCAACGTTCATTCCCTTTCAGGCAGTTGGAGGGTTTATTAATGAGCGTCATTAATGTGCTTATCCTTCCTCTAGCTCGCTGCTTAATCGATTCACACAGATCAACAGTAATTCATTTGCTGTGATTATGCTACTACTGTGCTGTGATTCTTCAATCTCAGAGGAGAGAGAAACTGATATGTTTTGGGAAAAAGGAAAACAAGTTGGATGTTAATGTAATGATCATTTAGACTAAGTGTTCAGGAGACAATACCTGATCACAATTACAGGAGTCCTGCTGAAACATTGGGATGTCCTAATATGGAGTCCTGCTGAAACATTAGGATGTCCTAATATGGAGTCCTGCTGAAACATTAAGATGTCCTAATATGGAGTCCTGCTGAAACATTAGGATGTCCTAATATGGAGTCCTGCTGAAACATTAGGATGTCCTAATATGGAGTCCTGCTGAAACATTAAGATGTCCTAATATGGAGTCCTGCTGAAACATTAGGATGTCCTAATATGGAGTCCTGCTGAAACATTAGGATGTCCTAATATGGAGTCCTGCTGAAACATTGGGATGTCCTAATATGGAGTCCTGCTGAAACATTAAGATGTCCTAATATGGAGTCCTGCTGAAGAATTCGGATTGCTTAATATGGACACCGTATTTATAAAAGCAATAAAGAAACACCATTGGACTCAAATTTTACTCGCTAGCTGACTCTTCTCTGAGACTGAACAACACAAAACCCAACAACTTTTTGCTACTCATATGAATGAACGTGTGTGTGACTGTTGCTTAAGTTTTCTGACACAATAAAGCTAATGCTAAACGTTATTTTGAATACAACATGTTATTCTCTTCTGAAAAGAGAGAGAGAAAAAGATGCAATGCAAATACATAAGTAATATATTTTTTGTTGTAGTTTAATTAAGTTACTATAAACAGTAGCTACATCATTTTGATAATATCACTTTCTCCCTCTATTTCTCTCCTCTTCCGGAAAACAATAAACTTGGCCCAACATCTCAGAATGATTTTTATTTTGCTTATACCTTAACTGAATGAGCTGAATCTCTAACCTCTGATTTGCTGATTGTTTGATTTAATTATTTTATTTGGCTTATGTATTGATTGGCTTGACTATATGCAAATGAATGACCTTAATTGGCTTGCCTTCTACCGTCCTGTCCTCCCAGTATCTCTCTTACTTTCTTTCTATCTTTCTTTATTTCTCTCTCTTTTCTTTCTTCCCCCTCTTCTTCTCTCTATTTTCATCCCTTCATCTCTCTGATCCTGTGCATGTTTGTCTGACCAGGTGACAGCTGTGGGCAGGAGGGGGTTAATGACGCAGAGGGAGATGAGAAGCTAAAGAGAACTGCCCTGGACAGAAACCCGAGCCCTAGATACAGTCTTTTAGGGCAACTCTGTTTGAGATTCAGTTTCGATGGCAGCCATTTTGCCACTGAGAGTTCCAAGACAATAGGATTCCATTCTCAGATGGAATGTCATTGTCATGGAACATTTTTGGTGTCAAAATGGATGACAGACAGTTGGCCACGGTACTGTGCACTGTACCTGTGGCTCAGGAGATACTAGATAATCCAGTGGTCACTGTTTGAATGAAACATCCCAACTGCTCATTTGAACCTTGTCATGGCACAGAAAGGACACTGAGGTTGTGTTTACTCAACGTGTCCACCGTTTGTTCATAATGTCACAGATGGAAACTCCTTGATGCACCACATGATTGGGATTCCATTGGGCTTGACTCAGTTGATGATTGACACTTGATGATGGACATGTTGACCAGTGTTGAGTTACCAGGTCCGAGCTACATCTCTCTTAGTCTGTCAGAAAATGGTTTGGAGCTTAATGTTCACATGGTTAGGAGCTTAATGTTCCCATGGTTAGGAGCTTAATGTTCACATGGTTAGGAGCTTAATGTTCACATGTTTAGGAGCTTAATGTTCACATGGTTAGGAGCTTAATGTTCCCATGTTTAGGAGCTTAATGTTCCCATGGTTAGGAGCTTAATGTTCACATGGTTAGGAGCTTAATGTTCACATGTTTAGGAGCTTAATGTTCACATGGTTAGGAGCTTAATGTTCCCATGGTTAGGAGCTTAATGTTCACATGGTTAGGAGCTTAATGTTCACATGTTTAGGAGCTTAATGTTCACATGGTTAGGAGCTTAATGTTCACATGGTTAGGAGCTTAATGTTCACATGTTTAGGAGCTTAATGTTCACATGGTTAGGAGCTTAATGTTCCCATATATATATCCCATTTAGCAGACGCTTTTGTCCAAAGCGACTTACAAGTCGGCTGGGGCCACTACTTTTGCATATGGGTGGCCCCAGTGGGAAACGAACCCACGACGCTTGGCGTTGCAAGCGCCATGCTCTACCGACTGAGCCACACAGGACATATTGGTATCTTTGCTCTTTTACCCGTTCACTGTTTCTCTCGAACGGTACAGTGTATAACTGTTTCATTGTAACTTGGTGTTTCTTTAGGACTCGAGCAATAGTTGTTGTGCTGACAGAATTAACATTTTCAAATATATCATTATCAGCCAGCACTGTATCTTGAATCTCCTGCAGTTTTATTGCATTGTTGACAACAACCATGTCAACAATAGCATTTTCCTGCGCATCTGAAAATATTTTTCCTCTTCCCCCTGTTGGGGGCAGCCTTTGGGTCCTGTTGTAAAAATATATTTTACAGTCAAACTTACTGTAATATATATCTGTGTAAATATTCTATAATTGCAATACAAAATAGATTCCTTTAATGTTTTCATTTACTGTAAGGATGTAACTCTCACCTGTTTGTATGATGGAAAATTCTCATTACAGATGCCACTGTGGATCTTTGCTGATTGGGTTGCACCCTCAACCCTGCCTCTCTCAATGAGAGACCATGGTTCACGACATGGTCTATAAGTGTAGCCCTTATTTCATCTGAAATAACAGCTCTTTGTCTTCTTTGTCTTCCTCCACGCATCCGCCTTCTCCCTGCCACCCTTCTCCCTCCACGAACCCATCTTCCTTGTTCCATTTACAAAATGAGTCTTTCTGAGCTCTACCTATATATACTGTAATATGTGTGTGTGTTCACTAACAAGTCTAAAACAAGACACCTGCTTAGCCTTTCAGCTGAAATTGCAATCAGCAGTGTTTGAAAGGCACAAGGCTGAAATCTATTCCGTTTTGAATGTGTGGTTCACAGTTTTGACAGCAGTGTGTTAGCATTTGAACAAAGTGCTGTAAATCCACAGTGTTGTGCAGGTTGTGGTTAAAGTCATGGGATAAGTGTGTAGAGTTTTGAAAACTGTGTTCAAGCAATGAAAAACGAACTAGAGTTTGGTCCACATGAACTGCTGCTGTGCAGACTGTAGTTAGAGTTTTGCACATGTGACTCCAGTTGTGTCCACTGTCGTTTAGCAATCGAAAAAAACTGTAATGTTCCCATGGTTAGGAGCGTAATGTTCACATGGTTAGGAGCTTTCAGTGGCAGTTAGCAGTGCACTACTTTACTCCTTCTGCTCCAATCAGAGTTGCTGGTGCATGCATTAAGCTTTGCCTCTGCTAAGTGCTTAACCAAGTTGGAGGAGGGACTACGATGGCGGGTAGCCAATCAGACCTTAATAATACCAAGTTGGAGGGGGGACTACGATGGCGGGTAGCCAATCAGACCTTAATAATACCAAGTTGGAGGGGGGATTACGATGGCGGGTAGCCAATCAGACCTTATGACATTATTCAACTAATACCAAAGAAAAGACATTCAGTAACTGACTAAATGTGAATCACTTTTAACAGGCCTTAACTATTAGCATTGGTTTAATCAATGACTTACTACTTTTAAATCAACACACTGACATTATATTCTCACCATAATCTAACAGAATCATTATCACATCAATGCAAATCCATAAACAAACATGAAGCCTTAACGAGTAACAGTAATGTGTTACAGTGATGACCAATATGGATGTATAAGCTAGACTGTACTATAATCTTCCGATGGTATTGTACCAGTTTTACTGAGACATAGAGGGCTTGACTCCAGTGTGTGTGTGTTAACCGTGATCTGACTGACTGTCACTAGGGCTGACGCTACCATGTCGTCTACCTGGTGAGGATGGAAACCCAGGCCTCCCTGGAATACCTGGAAGACTAGGTAACAAACAGACTTCATCACCATGGCAACACTTCCTGTTTTGTCATTTCACAATAATTTTTTACACAGAGGTTGGCAACATCTGTGTGTGTGTGTGTGTGTGTGTGTGTGTGTGTGTGTGTGTGTGTGTGTGTGTGTGTGTGTGTGTGTGTGTGTGTGTGCGCGCATGCGTATGTAGGTCCCAAGGGCGAGTCAGGTTTCCCAGGGGGTCCCGGTCGGCCCGGTTTTGACGGAGGGAAGGGAGAGAGAGGAGACCCAGGTTACGGGGGCCAGCCTGGGCCACAAGGTAAAAACACAGCTATTGTTGCCCCTCCTATTTGACCTTATCACCATTCACCACTCTTTTCCTTTCCAACATGACCATCTACTAACCATCTACTGATCATTTACTGATCATCTACTGACCATCTACTGATCCTCTACTGACCATCTACTGACCATCTACTGACCCTCTACTGACCATCTACTGACCCGCTACTGACCCTGTACTGACCATCATCTGACCATCAACTGACCATCCACTGACCACTGATATCTATGGTCCATTGTTGATATTTATAGTATATGACTTCTGGTTAGACTGGCTTTTGTAATTGCTGCCAATTACTGACAATAAATATTTGCTGAATTAAACTGACTGAACTTTCCTATGACTTCCACTTAGTCTTTTGATTTCTGCCAACAACGAATGGCCTTTAGTGTCTGCTAAATGCCATAAATAATAGTGAAAGTAAAGATGTATGGAATTGAACCAACTCTATCCTCATCCTCCCTCCCTCCCAGGTTTCCCTGGCCCCAGAGGAGATGCGGGTGGCCCAGGTATCCCAGGCGAGGGTCGTCCAGGGGCCCCAGGAAAGAACGGGCTCCCGGGGCGGCCAGGGGGGAAGGGCCGGCCGGGGGAGGTGCTGGGGTCCTCAACAGGGCTCCCTGGAACACCTGGGTTCCCAGGAGGACCAGGAGACAAGGGAGAGCCAGGAGCATCAGGACGTCCCGGAGGATCAGGTGGGTCTCAGCATGATAACTACCTAATCATCTAATGAATATCCCTTCAGGAACCAATAAAATATCTATGTAACCAGCCATCTATCTATCTGTCTGTATCATGTTTGAAGGTAAGACCCAGATGCAGACAACGTCGAACCGTTTACTAAGCCAACAGGGGCAGGTAATAGACGAGGGCAGGCAGGGGTCCGTAAACCAGAGGTGGGGCAACGGTACCTGACAGCAGGCAGGCTCAGGGTCAGTCAGAGAGGTCAGGCAGGCGGGCTCAGAGTCAGGACAGACAGGGGTCCGTAAACCAGAGGTGGGGCAACGGTACCTGACAGCAGGCAGGCTCAGGGTCAGTCAGAGAGGTCAGGCAGGCGGGCTCAGAGTCAGGACAGGCAAGGGTCAAAACCAGGAGGGAGAGAAAAGAGAGACTGCGGAAAAGCAGGAGCTGAGACAAAAAACAAAACGTTGTTTGACTTGAACAAACAAGAGGAAGTGCCACAGACAGACAGAAAACACAGGTAGAAATACACAGGGGATAATGGGGAAGATGGACGACAGCTGAAGGGGGGTGGAGACAAGCACAAGGACAGGTGAAACAGATCAGGGTGTGACAGTTAGTCTGTCTGTCTGTCTGTATGTCTGTCTGTCTCTCTATGAAAACGCTTTAAACTACCTACAACTTCAAAGCCTTCATAAAGCCTTTAAAATGGCCGCATTGATGCTTCACATATTATTTTGTGGGGATGTTTCTATGTGGCTCTGTCTATCTGTGCTGTATGTTCCTGTGGGCCCTGCTGTATTTTACCTTGTGTCCCATATTATCCCAGGTTTTGATGGTCGGTCGGGCATTCCCGGAGCTAAGGGTGAGCGCGGTACGGATGGCTACCCAGGAACTCTAGGTCTTCCCGGACTTCCTGGAGACAGAGGCAATGGATTTCCCGGTCCTGCTGGACCAGCCGGAAGCAAAGGATTTCCTGGTCCTCCAGGTGAGAGTCGGAACTCAGAACGCTCACTAATTGAATTTTGTCCAGAATGTTTGGGAATGTTGTCATTAAGTCATTGAATCCATTCATTCCAGCTCCCAGATATCTTCTACTTGTTGTTTTTCCTTTCAGCCCACAGAGAAAACACACTCTTTCCTCCTTTTAGCCCACAGAGAAAGCACACAGACCCACTCCGACTTTTAGCCCACAGAGAGAACACACAGAGACTCTCTCCTCCTTTTAGCCCACAGAGAGAACACACACAGACTCCTCCTCCTTTTAGCCCATAGAGAGAACACACAGAGACTCTCTCCTCCTTCATGCCTTTGTTGATTGTGAAGGCTCCCCACCAATCCTCTCCTTTATCGATATGTTCTCTCTATTTCCTGACCTTCAGTTTGCTTGCCTGTAAATCCACTGGTTGCCTGTTTGTGATCTCCATCACCAAAAGCATCTCCTCACCCTCTTTCTCTCTTCACCATCATCTCCATCCATCCTATCATCCTTCCATCCCTTTCTTTTTGGTGTTGGGTCTCTCCCTAGGCTGTCAAGGTGAGCTACTCCCTTCCATTCATCCCTCCATCCCTCACTCCATCTCAGACCACTTCTACATCTCAGAACAACCCCAATCACCCCCCTCTGCCCAATCTCACCACCTCTCAATGCTCCTTTGGAGTGTTACATTTTAGAACAACCTGCGTCTAGATCTCCCGACGGATCTAAACACAGAGCATTTGAGTCCAAAGAAAGATATGGAAGAAATTGTAGTTTGAAACCCTGACTAAACTTAACTAAAGCTGGTGTGTGTGTCGCTGTAACATTGATAAGCTTGTGTGAACCCTTGAGCCCATCTTAGCTATCCAACCCACTCACCTAAAACGTCGAGCCTCGAAGGCTGTTCTAGAAAACAGCAACCATAGAGGGCTTTCTAGAAACTTCTAGAAGACAGCAACCACAGAAATTTGTTCTATAAACTTCTAGAAGACAGTAACCATAGAAGCATGTTCTAGAAACGTGTAGAAGACAGCAACCACAGAAGGCTTTCAAGAAACTTCTAGAAGACAGTAACCATAGATGCATGTTCTAGAAACGTGTAGAAGACAGCAACCACAGAAGGCTTTCGAGAAACTTCTAGAAGACAGTAACCATAGATGCCTGTTCTAGAACCGTGCAGAAGACAGCAACCATGGAAGGCTTTCTAGAGTGTATTTATGTGTTTGAGCTATCTAATTTTACTCTAGAATTGCACTTGAGTGTATAGTATATATTTTATCATAAACATTGGCATGATCATTTTTCATCCCTTGATAAGATATTTTACTGGTTAAATTCAAATATGTTAACCAGAGGTAATACTTTATACCCATGTGCCTATTCTACATTTTAATTCATTCATTCAGCAACCTGAACCCTTATGTACAATTGCATCTTAAACTACGACAGGAAGGAATGTAACTGGACATTCCTTCCGTGTGTCGACTCATACTGTATGTTTCATTCTGAATTGTCAAAATCCTTTTCATTGTAATTTTGATACTGCATATTACAATAGTACTGCTTATGGACAGCAAGGTATGTTGTGTTTCTGACAGTACAATAAAGGTAAGTTGTGTTTCTGACAGCATGTTACAATGTTATATTCATGTAACGTTTCTATATTTGTATTTATCAGCATTTCTCCCTCCCTTTTTGAATGTCATTGAATGTACTCCTTTGATTCCCAGAGGAAAGTGTTATGCATGACTGTGTCCTCCCGATCCCCACCCAGGCTACCCCGGTTTAAAAGGAGCCAGAGGTGACACGGGCTTCCCAGGCCCAACTGGGAGGAAGGGACAACCAGGACAACCAGGAGGGGATGGATCATCAGGACTCAGGGGCCTTCAGGGACCACTGGGCCCAGGGGGAAGAAACGGCATCCCTGGGGGACCAGGAAGGAAGGGTAAGGGGGGATACTTATTATCAATTAAAGATCCAACTTCCTATAGCCTGAATAGCCATACATGGTCTATTAAAGCCATATGTGAGGAAGGGGGGAAATCTTCAACACACATCTACAGCTAGTTACAGTAACTTCCTGGTCAGGGTAAATGACTGTCTATTCAGGGTACTACTTTTGAATAGATGGGACTTTCTAGAGATAAGCAGGACCTGTACACACTATTCCTCCATCTTTATTTGGCAAAAACAGTTACAACGCTTCGATCCAAAAGTAGATCTTCGTCAGATCCACTATAGGCATTTTTAAACATCTTTGTTTTCCCCACTCACAGGCGAGAGAGGTTACCCTGGACTGGTAGGATTCCCCGGAATGCCAGGTAACCCTGGAAGACCTGGTGGACCAGGAGGTAAAGGAGCTCCGGGGTTCTCAGGAAAAGACGGCCTGCCCGGTGACTTCGGAGCGCCAGGACCTAAAGGTACAGGATTGGGAATGACAGAATCAATGGAATGGTGGGAAGAGAGAGGATATGGTGTAGATCATCATTCTGGTCTGACATGATGAGTAGTCTGACAGTTCATCATTCTGGTCTGACATAATGAATAGTGTTGACAGTTCATCATTCTGGTCTGACATAATGAATAGTCTTGACAGTTCATCATTCTGGTCTGACATAATGAAAAGTCTGACAGTGCATTTGTTCTGGTTTAGCTTCACGTTTTTTTAAATTGATTTGGGATTTGTTCTCACCCTACTGTGTAGAAGAGACACTAACTGTATGAGGTACAATCTAAATTATATAATCTAAATTACATGGCGTGTGTGTGTGTGCGTGCATACGTGTGTGTGCGCGCTTGCGCATGTATACGCACTTTTGCGTGTGTGTGTGCGTGCGTGTGTGTGTGATCCAGGTGACCAAGGTTACCGTGGTCTCCCCGGCCCACCCGCTCTGCCCCCTAGAGTAGATTACCTGGAGAAGGGACAGAGGGGCGACAACGGTGCCAACGGACTACCTGGTTTCCCTGGACCTAGAGGTAGGTGGTAGGCTACAAATCTAAATCCTTAGCCATTTTGTGCCAAATGTATGTCATCAACAAGCTCCTAAAGCATGCGTTTCTGTCAAATCTGTGTCACCAACAAGCTCCTACAGTTGCCATTTTATGCCTCCCTGTCTCAAGGTGATAAGGGTTTCCCAGGCCAGCCTGGTCGTCAGGGTTTGCCCGGGCTGCCTGGTTATGCTGACAGGGCTAAAGGGGAACCAGGACTCCCCGGTCTCCCCGGACGCCCAGCCGGGCCAGGCTACCCGGGCCCTGTTGGATCTCCTGGTATCATCGGCTTCCCTGGCATGCCTGGACCAAGGGTAGGCAAAGACACCACAATAGAAAGAGTTTAACAGTGACACTGTGGGCAGTAAACAGAAGTGGCAGTTGATGTTATACTGAGTGTGATATATTTAGAAGTAGCAGTTGATGTACTGAGTTTGATATATTTAGAAGTAGCAGTTGATGTTGTACTGAGTTTGATATATTTAGAAGTAGCAGTTGATGTACTGAGTTTGATATATTTAGAAGTACTGTAGCAGTTGATGTTGTACTGAGTTTGATATATTTAGAAGTACTGTAGCAGTTGATGTACTGAGTTTGATATATTTAGAAGTACTGTAGAAGTTGATGTTGTACTGAGTTTGATATATTTAGAAGTACTGTAGCAGTTGATGTACTGAGTTTGATATATTTAGAAGTACTGTAGAAGTTGATGTTGTACTGAGTTTGATATATTTAGAAGTACTGTAGCAGTTGATGTACTGAGTTTGATATATTTAGAAGTACTGTAGAAGTTGATGTTGTACTGAGTTTGATATATTTAGAAGTACTGTAGCAGTTGATGTTGTACTGAGTTTGATATATTTACAATGTTGTGTCTTTGAATTATATGACATGCTGTTTTACCAAATCATTTACCTAAGATTTAATTGATTAGGTGATTGAATTGAACCATTCAACAATTGAACCATTAATAACCTGGGGCACTGCGGGCGCATTCATTTATACATCCCGAATCCACTCACTTAAAAAAGATCTGAACATCTTTTATATCAATAGCAGTCAATTATTAATCGTCACCTCGATCGGTCTCATTCTGATTGTTGTAAGTATTTGGTTATCTGCACGAACCCTATCTAATAAGTTGAGTCAGCAATACACAAATTGGCTTAATTATTTATTTACTAAATACCCAAATAATCACACAGAATTACGTATATATACAGGATACATCACACATCGATTACTAATCATGACATGAAAAGCCCCTAGTGGACTAACCCGATATGAAGGCTGGTTACACAAAGGAAGGCGGTGGGGTGTGAATGAAAGAGTGGAAAGACTGAGGGACAAATGGATAGTCTCTATTGGACCTTGAGAAGCTATGCTACCGTAAATACACAATCGTATGCATTCTAATAACAGCTCATTCGGAAAGGAAAATGCAAGATAAACTCAGCAAAAAAAGAAACGTCCTCTCACTGTCAACTGTGTTTATTTTCCGCAAACTTAACATGTGTAAATATTTGTATGAACATAACAAGATTCAACAACTGAGACATAAACTGAACAAGTTCCACAGACATGTGACTAACAGAAATGGAATAATGTGTCCCTGAACAAAGGGGGATCAAAATCAAATGGTGTGGCCACCAGCTGCATTATGTACTGCAGTGCATCTTCTCCTCATGGACTGAACCAGATTTGCCAGTTCTTGCTGTGAGATGTTACCCCACTCTTCCACCAAGGCACCTGCAAGTTCCCGGACATTTCTGGGGGGAATGGCCCTAGCCCTCACCCTCTGATCCAACAGGTCCCAGACGTGCTCAATAGGATTGAGATCCGGGCTCTTCGCTGGCCATGGCAGAACACTGACATTCCTGTCTTGCAGGAAATCATCCACAGAACGAGCTGTATAGCTGGTGGCATTGACATGCTGTAGGGTCATGTCAGGATGAGCCTGCAGGAAGGGTACCACATGAGGGAGGAGGATGTCTTCCCTGTAACACACAGCGTTGAGATTGCCTGCAATGACAACAAGCTCAGTCCGATGATGCTGTGACACACCGTCCCAGACCATGATGGATCTTCCACCTCCAAATCGATCCCGCTCCAGAGTACAGGCCTCGGTGTAACGCTCATTCCTTCGACGATAAACGCGAATCCGACGATCACCCCTGGTAAGACAAAACCGCGACTAGTCAGTGAAGAGCACTTTTTGCATGTCCTGTCTGGTCCAGCGACGGTGGGTTAGTGCCCATAGGCGACGTTGTTGCCGGTGATGTCTGGTGAGGACCTGCCTTACAACAGGACTACAAGACCTCAGTCCAGCCTCTCTCAGCCTATTGCGGACAGTCTAAGCACTGATGGAGGGATTGTGCGTTCCTGGTGTAACTCGGGCAGTTCTTGTTGCCATCCTGTACCTGTCCCACATGTGTGATGTTCGAATGTACCAATCCTGTGCAGGTGTTGTTACATGTGGTCTGCCACTGCGAGGACGATCAGCTGTCCGTTCTGTCTCCCTGTAAGCACTGTCTTAGGTGTCTCTCAGTACGGACATTGCAATCCCACCTCCACGTTGAAATTCTCCCTTTTAAATGTATTGGCACCAGTCCTCATGTCACTAGGAACTGAATTTGACTTCCGTTAACAGGCTTTTATACTGTGGGAGAGAAGGGCGTGTTTCATAGTTCTCAACCAATGTCTGTTCACTTGGGCGTGGCCATTGAGTGAGCATAGTTTACTTATGAAAACAATTCTCTCATTTAGAAGATAAAATTACTTTTTATCTTTTCACAAATGTCATATTTCTACATTTAAATTGCACAACAATTCCATGTGAAACTGATATCTAGAATGTGGAGACTTTCCAAGATACAATTTATGTCACCCTATCATCAGATATAATGTCCCAGAAACCAACTGATCTGACATCATATTCTTTAAGTACCAACGGACACTTTCAACTGGTTAAGAAAGGAAATATTGTTCCATTTCCCAACCTTTTGATGTTACCATACTCTCTCTATGTAGACAAAGGTCTTTCCAATAGTCCATTCTGTAGAGTGGAGAGAGAATGGGAAAGGGTATTTATGGGGGGGTCATAAACCTCACCCAACAGGGCAACGTCATGACACTGAATTTGATTTATTTAGAAGTGGCAGTTGATGTTAAACTGAGTTTGAAATATGTGACCCTCCACGTGGATTCGATCCTATGTAGCAAACATTTAAATGGTGTTTTTTTTACATTGGATAAAAGTAGAGACTGCAGTTGAGGAACAATGTTAAATTTAAGTTAATAAACTTGTAATCCCACTTTTGAGAAAATGGCCCTTGAATGTTTTGCTACACCTACTGTAGTGCTCTTCTTTGTCTACGCCCATTCATCGTCGTTCACACCCTCTTAAGCCTTATCTCCATCCATCTCTTTAAGAATTCACATGTGAGGCCATGTGCTAAACAGAGTGAGTATGCTAATCTGAGTTTAGTGCAGGTCATGTTGATCTTCACATTATTGTCTCTGGTAAAAACACACTATATTGACTCAAAAGTTTTTGTTTTTTGTCACATGCACAGGATACAGGTGTAAACGGTACTGCGAAATGGTTACTTGCAATATCATAAACCGAAAGTGTCCAGAAATGTTTTTCATTCATATTTTATAATTATTTGATGACTCTTACCCAGACAGACTTGTCTAAATTGATGTGTCATGTGAAAGAATAGCTATAACCACCCCCCAGCCACATCTAGCAAAGTGGACGGGTCACTATTTTCTAGACATGTAAACATGTTCATGAAATACAATAGATTGCCGTAATTTTTCCCAGACACAGCTTGCTAATCTGAGGGGTGATGTAATCATCTGGTGAAGTCAAAGATTTGTTATAACTAAATCAAGATAGACCACACAGACTGTTGTTTCAAATTGGAACAAATTAGTCATAGTGGGCAGAACAAGTAAGGCGGTGGGCAGAGCCAAGCATGAGCTAGCGAGATCCTATTGGCGCGTTCTAGCAAACATTTGAATATTTCCATTAGGGAACGCCTACTCTATGAAGTGAACATGTGCAATAACTCAATTCACCTTTGCACTCCTTCTAAACCAAGCACATTTTTAAAACTTTGGTAAAGGGTAAGGTCTAGAAAAATTTGTCTACTCTGTACGTAACAGATTTTAGTTTTGGGAACAGAAAACTGTATTGAGATCAAAGGTTTCATCAATGAGAAAATTAGCAGAATATCGGCCAAAATCCATCACGTTCTATCTTCACCCACTGCCAGCCACTGGGCTTCCTCTCACTACCATATTTGGTAGTGACTGTAAACGCCAAGCGGATGCTTCACATTTATACATCCAGTGAAATATCTGTCTCATTGTTCTATTTGTGGTGGAATCTTTTGTTTAGACATGTAGCTAGCTAGCTAAACAATGAACCGGCATAATCCCAATTCATACTACTACAAATACAAACGTTGTCATAGCTGTAGTATGAATCTGCAGTTAGCTAAATCTAACCAACTAGGTTCAATGTTAGCTTGCTAACAATGTGCTATAACTAGCAATGCAAATGGGTTCTGATTTTAATAATATTACTACACAGATCATACACTTAACGTTAGCTAGCGAACAAGCAAGCTAATGTTTGCTAGCTAGATTAGAAACGTATAATATCTGAAAATGTAGCGAGACTCTTACCCGTATACATGGATCCATGTTAAATGCTTTCAGTCTGCCGTGAAGCAAATTGTTTTGCAGCTACGTCTTTGCTACATCTTTGCAGCTACATCTTGTTTGGCCAGCGTTGTGTCAAGTCACTCCAGTTCACACTGAGCGTGGCGTGTGCAGAAAGTATCCCATCACAACTTTTTCCAACTGATCTATTGAAAGCGCCTGCTAAATTCAGGGAATCAATGTTCTTGAGAAAGTTCTCAATGGCTAACGTTATATCTTTCAAAAACGCTGTGCCATTTCTGCTTAAAAATGCATTTTAATCAAAATAAAAATGCCTCTTGTGAAGTAGTGACGTGTGACATACGCCCAGCTTCCTGAAATGGTAACATATTTAGAAGTGCCAGTTGATGTTGCTGTTTTTTTCCGTAGGGTGACGATGGCAGGCCTGGTTTCCCTGGTAACCCTGGAGTCCCTGGTCAGCCAGGTGCTAAAGGTGAGTGGCTGTCACCTGTCTGTCATATTACCTACCTGTGATGCTCTCTTCACTGTACCATTCTCTTAACCTGTCAAGGACACACGTTCTGCTAACGGAACCTCCCCCAACATACCTACCTGTGCACCTCATGTCTTCTTACTGTATCTCTGATGCTCTCTTCTCTGTACCATTCTCTTAAACTCTGAAGGGTTGGAAAAGGTTCGTAAGAAAGCATTTCCCTGTACAGTCTACACCAGCTGTTTTCGGCCCCATGTGATAAATACAATTTGATTTGATTTCATGGTCTCTTCTCTGTGCCATTTTTTAAATGTATATTTTATTTCACCTTTATTTAACCAGGTAGGCCAGTTTAGAACAAGTTCTCATTTACAACTGCGACCTGGCCAAGATAAAGCAAAGCAGTTCGACAAATAAATCAAATAAAATTTAATTTATCACATACACATGGTTAGCAGATGTTAATGCGAGTGTAGCGAAATGCTTGTGCTTCTAGTTCCGACCATGCAGTAATATCTAACAAGTAATCTAACCTAACAATTTCACAACAACTACCTTATACACACAGGTGTAAAGGAATGAATAAGAATATGTACATAAAAAATATATGAATGAGCGATGGCCGAACGGCATAGGCAAGATGCAGTAGATGGTATAGAGTACATTATATACAGTGCCTTGCGAAAGTATTCGGCCCCCTTGAACTTTGCGACCTTTTGCCACATTTCAGGCTTCAAACATAAAGATATAAAACTGTATTTTTTTGTGAAGAATCAACAACAAGTGGGACACAATCATGAAGTGGAACAACATTTATTGGATATTTCAAACGTTTTTAACAAATCAAAAACTGAAAAATTAATCACTACCCTTTGATCTTCATCAGATGACACTCATAGGACTTCATGTTACACAATACATGTATGTTTTGTTCGATAAAGTGCATATTTATATCCAAAAATCAAATTTTACATTGGCGTGTTATGTTCAGTAGTTCCAAAACATGCTGTGATTTTGCAGAGAGCCACATCAATTTACAGAAATACTCATAATAAACATTGATAATAGATACAACTATTATACATGGAACTTTAGATAAACTTCTCCTTAATGCAACCACTGTGTCAGATTTCAAAAAAACTTTGAAAAAGCATACCATGCAATAATCTGAGTATGGCGCTCAGACCCCAAACCAGCCAAAGAAATGTCCGCCATGTTGTGGAGTCAACATTAGTCAGAAATAGCATTATAAATATTCACTTACCTTTAATGATCTTCATCAGAATGCATTCCCAGGAATCCCAGTTTCACAATAAATGTTTGATTTGTTCGATAAAGTTCATAATTTATGTCCATATACAGGGTACCTCCTTTTGTTAGGGCAAATGGTAAACAAATCCAAACGCGCGTGCAAGTCCAGCAGAAAGGTCGGACGAAAAGTCCAAAAAGTTATATTACTGGTCGTAGAAACATGTCAAACAAAGTATAGAATCAATCTTTAGGATGTTTTTAACATAAATCCTCAATAATGTCCCAACCGGAGAATTCCTTTGACTGTAGAAAAGCAATGGAACGCGAGGTAACTTTCACATGACCGCGCGTCACGAGCCCGTGGCTCTCTGCCAGACACCTGACTCATTCCCCTCTAATTCAGCCCAACTTCACAGTAGAAGCCTGAAACAAAGTTCTAAAGGCTGTTGACATCTAGTGGAAACCTTGGGAAGTGCAAATTGACCAAATCCCACTGTATCTTCAATAGGGGCTGAATTGAAAAACTACAAACCTCAGATTTCCAACTTCCTGTTTGGATTTCTTCTCCGGTTTTTGCCTGCCATATGAGGTCTGTTATACTCACAGACATCATTCAAACAGTTTTAGAAACTTCAGAGTGTTTTCTATCCAATACTACTAATAATATGCATATATTAGCATTTGTGACTGAGTAGCAGGCAGTTTACTCTGAAGTTGTTTAGTTTGTCTGGGAGCAAGACAACATGGTCCGCGACAACAACACAGAGTTACACATGGAATAAACAAACATACAGTCAATAATATAGTAGAAAAAAAGTATATATACAGTGTGTGCAAATGAGGTAGGATAAGGGAGGCAAGGCAATAAATAGGCCATGGTGGCAAAGTAATTACAATATAGCAATTAAACACTGGAATGGTAGATGTGCAGAAGATGAATGTGCAAGTAGAGATACTGGGGTGCAAAGGAGCAGGATAAATAAATAAATACAGTATGGGGATGAGGTAGTTGGATGGGCTATTTACAGATGGGCTATGTACAGGTGCAGTGATCTGTGAGCTGCTCTGACAGCTGGTGCTTAAAGCTAGTGAGGGAGATATGTGTCTGAGAGACTACCAGAGGTCCAGACAACAGGCCCTCCGATTTGACACACTGAACTCTATCAGAGAAGTAGTTAGTGAACCAGGCGAGGCAATCATTTGAGAAGCCAGGGCTGTTGAGTCTGCCGATAAGAATGTGGTGATTGACAGAGTCGAAAGCGTTGGCCAGGTCGATGAATACGGCTGCACAGTATTGTCTCTTATCGATGGCGGTTATGATATCGTTTAGGACATTGAGGGTGGCTGAGGTGCACCTATGACCAGCTCTGAAACCAGATTGCATAGCGGAGAAGGTACGGGGGGATTCGAAATGGTCGGTAATCTGTTTGTTAACTTTGCTTTCGAAGACCTTAGAAAGGCAGGGCAGGATAGATATAGGTCTGTAGCAGTTTGGGTCTAGAGTGTCTCCCCATTGAAGAGGGGGATGACCGCGGCTGCTTTCCAATCTTTGGGAATCTCAGATGATACGAAAGAGAGGTTGAACAGGCTAGTAATAAGGGTTGCAACAACTTCTGCAGATAATTTTAGAAAGAGAGGGTCCAGATTGTCTAGCCCGGCTGATTTGTAGGGGACCAGATTTTGCAGCTCTTTCGGAACATCAGCAATCTGGATTTGGGTGAAGGAGAAGTGGGGGAGGTTTGGGTGAGTTGCTGTGGGGGGTGCAGGGCTGTTGACCGGGGTGGGGGTAGCCAGGTGGAAAGCATGGCCAGCCGTAGAGAAATACTTACTGAAATTCTCAATTATAGTGGATTTATCGGTGGTGACAGAGTTTCCTAGCCTCAGTGCAGTGGGCAGCTGGGAGGAGGTGCTCTTATTCTCCCTGGACTTTACAGTGTTCCAGAACTTTTTTGAGTTTGTGCTACAGGATGCAAACTTCTGCTTGAAAAAGCATGTCTTAGCTTTTCTAACTGCCTGTGTATATTGGTTCCTAACTTCCCTGAAAAGTTGCATATCATGGGGGCTATTCGATGCTAAAAAGAACGCCACAGGATGTTTTTGTGCTGGTCAAGGGCAGTCAGGTCTGGAGAGAACCAAGGGCTATGTCTGTTCCTGCTTCTAAATGTTTTGGATGGGGCATGCTTATTTAAGATGGTGAGGAAGGCACTTTTGAAGAATAACCAGGAATCCTCTACTGACGGAATGAGGTCAATATCCTTCCAGGATACCCGGGCCAGGTCGATTAGAAAGGCCTGATTCTCTTAACTGTTGTCTCTTCCCTGTGATGGTCTCTTCCCTGTGATGGTCTCTTCCCGGTGATGGTCTCTTCCCTGTGATGGTCTCTTCCCTGTGATGGTCTCTTCCCGGTGATGGTCTCTTCCCGGTGATGGTCTCTTCCCTGTGATGGTCTCTTCCCTGTGATGGTCTCTTCTCTGTAGTGGTCTCTTCCCTGTAGCGGTCTCTTCCCTGTAGTGGTCTCTTCTCTGTAGTGGTCTCTTCCCTGTAGTGGTCTCTTCCCTGTAGTGGTCTCTTCCCGGTGATGGTCTCTTCCCGGTGATGGACATTTCCATATGTCTGTGTTAGCTGCATGTGTGACATAACCCCACCAGTTATATTTATGATATAATTTACAAAGTTTATACCTTTTTTTAAACATTATTTCCAAAAATATCGTTTTTTTATCAATTAGTATATTTGAGTTTAACCGTAATATTTGTTGCAATATTTATTCAGTTTTTTTCTGGTGGATTAAACTGAAATTGCAACCAACTTTCTGTGGTTTGGTTTACCTGTACCTTGTCAGTGTAAAGGATTTGTATTGGTTAAGATCTTACCTGTATCTTGTCAGTGTAAAGGTTTAACATTGGTTAAGATCTTACCTGTATCTTGTCAGTGTAAAGGTTTAACATTGGTTAAGATCTTACCTGTATCTTGTCAGTGTAAAGGTTTAACATTGGTTAAGATCTTACCTGTATCTTGTCAGTGTAAAGGTTTAACATTGGTTAAGATCTTACCTGTATCTTGTCAGTGTAAAGGTTTAACATTGGTTAAGATCTTACCTGTATCTTGTCAGTGTACAGGTTTTTCATTGGTTAAGATCTTACTGTACCATGTCAGTGTAAAGGTTTTGTATTGGTTAAGTTCTTACCTGTATCTGTATGGCCCTCAGGGGAGAGAGGTGACTCGTCCGGCTACCCCGGAAGTCCCGGAGCTAAAGGTGAGTCCGGAACCCCCGGTTACCCAGGTGGCCAAGGTGCTAATGGCGCCCCCGGCGACAACGGTTTCCCAGGGGGCCCTGGGTTCAGTGGACAGAAGGGAGAACCGGGAGTTCCTGGAAGACCCGGACTCTTAGGTGAGTAGTGGCGATGATGATGTCACAGGATGTGATGTCATAAATATCACACAGATTAATCATGTCACAGGGAAGTGATATTTAAACAATTTAGAAAAGGTGGAATAAGAAAGAAATAATAATAATTTCTATGTTCCTGGTTATGTTTTTTGGGGTCCCCCTCCTCTCAGGTACCCCTGGTTTCACCGGGGCTAAGGGTCTGAACGGATACCCAGGAGGAAGAGGTCTCGACGGGACGACTGGCCGCCCCGGCTCCCCTGGATCATCTGGAGAAAAAGGTTTGTCGGACACACACACACACACAAACACAGAAATACGCCCACACACACACTCAAACACACACACACATTACAGTTTGTAATACAACATCATTGGCCTGAGTGAAAATCTTTCTTTCTCTTATTTAACTGACATGGCCTCTGACAATGTCATAACTTCAGTACAATGTCCCTTATTGGTGTCGATGTCATGATGCAATAATCATGTTCTTTCTCAAGGTCTGTCGGGATCTCCTGGTCTTGATGGACTCAACGGACTGGCTGGACCTAACGGTCTACCAGGAACCCCGGGTTATAGTGAGGAGGGGCGCCCCGGCACCCCTGGAGCGGCCGGTTTGAAGGGAGAGAGGGGATCCTCCATCCCTGGACCCCGGGGTACAACGCGGAGAAGGGAGCGAGAGGAGAGTCAGGTGAGAAAGATTCATCAATCAATCAAATTCACTTTATAGAGAAAGATCAATCAATCAAATACATTTTACACTGAGAGGTCAATAAATACAATTTATTTTATAGAGAAATATCAATCAATCCTTAAAATGTATTTTACAGAGAAAGATTAATCAATCAATACAATTTATTTTATAGCCCTTTTTACATTAGCAGTTGTCACAAAGTGCTTTCTAGATACCCCACCTAAAACCCCAAAGAACAGGCCAGGCAGAGTAAAAAGCAGAGATGAGTAACCTCGAGTAACCTTGATGAGTCACATGATGATCCTAGCCCAGGGGTGGGAAAACCTTTTGGCTCAAAGGCCACACTGAGTTTATGAAACCAAGTGAAGGGCCAGATACTATATGCGTGATTTTCACATTGACATGCAATTACTAGTGTACTGTAGATGTACATATTACTAGGGTACTGTAGGTGTACATATTACTAGTGTACTGTAGATGTACATATTACTAGTGTACTGTAGATGTACATACGCTTGCATAACTATTCTACCCTTGTTTATGTGAACAAATTGTTCACAATTATTTAACTTTTTTTTTCTCCAAAAATGTATAACATCACAGACAGTCAAACACACATACAGATCCTGTATCTCGACCAATCAAACTTACAGTCACAATATGCAAACTTAAAAATAGATATATATATTATATGACTGGAGACATGCAAAATGTAAAAAAAAAAAAAAAAAAAAAACGATTCTAAACTTTGAGTGAAACATTTGGTACGAGCATCTGTTTCATTTGGAATGGTCTGTTTTTGAAGCATATTAAGGAACAATTCTCATCTCCATTGTGCGCCATATTTACTGTTATCCAATCACCTCAGCCCAAATCTGACTGAATACGTGTTCGTTGTCAGATGTATGGGGACAAGTGACCTGTATCCAAGTGCATTGCTGGGTAATTCTCTCTGCATAACCATCATCATGAAAAAGCATAATCCTTGCCTACCCCGGTCGCGGTTATTCAAGTCTTAATGTGAACAATGGGTCTGGTCACCTCTCTTGGCAAGGGCATCAGTCTGGTGTCATCTTGGATGTAGAGATTCTCAGAACACCTGACAAGTGGTCACTTGTTAAATTTGACCTCTGACGGGGTTTGTGGTAAATTCATGACTGAGAATGTTTGTTCACACACATACGTGGACCCGAATAAAACAAGCATTTTTGGGCATTTTTTAATGTTTGGAAACTTCGTTTCATTCTGGGAGCCATAGAACTGGTCTATTGTTGCTGTTTTGTACTTCTCTATCAAAGATCTGTCCCATTGGATGTCGATGAGCTACAATTATGTGTCTGGTGGTGTTTTCTCACTGTTGAAAGACAGGGGGCATGAAACAATCTCAATCACGGTGAAGTCTGAGGAGCTGCGGGGAAACTCAGCATGCAGATCGATCAAAGTGCTACTGTCTGTCAGTGTGGCACTGCGATGTGGGCATTTTCAGTGTGGCACTGCGATGTGGGCGTTTTCAGTGTGGCACTGCAATGTGGGCGTTTTCAGTGTGGCACTGCGATGTGGGCGTTTTCAGTGTGGCACTGCGATGTGGGCGTTTTCAGTGTGGCACTGCGATGTGGGCGTTTTCAGTGTGGCACTGCGATGTGGGCGTTTTCAGTGTGGCACTGCGATGTGGGCGTTTTCAGTGTGGCACTGCGATGTGGGCGTTTTCAGTGAGGCACTGCGATGTGGGTGTTTTCAGTGTGGCACTGCAATGTGGGTGTTTTCAGTGTGGCACTGCGATGTGGGCGTTTTCAGTGTGGCAATGCGATGTGGGCGTTTTCAGTGTGGCACTGCGATGTGGGCGTTTTCAGTGTGGCACTGCGATGTGGGCGTTTTCAGTGTGGCCAGTGTCGGGAGCATGAGTGAGAGAGCGGCTGCTCATTTGTCTGGAGAACAACATAAGTTTTGTCTTGAAGACTTTCACGTTGGAATACAGTCGAAGCACCAGAACACCATTTCAGTTTCACATTCAGATCATTCAGATGCCCCGATATGTCCACACCGAAAGCAAAGTCGCCCAGCCAGTCTGTGTCCTTCAACTCAGAGAAGTCGTCAGCTTTACCAACCGTATCAAGGAACATACCCATCTCCCCTCTCAGTTCCCACACACGGCTAAATGCTTTTCCCAGGCTTAGCCAGCGCACATTTGAATGGGACAACAAGTCCTGGTGCTCTGCCTCTGTGTCATTGAGCAGCTGAATGAACTGATGATGGATAAGCCTCCTTGTCTGTATAAAGTTGAACTGACGTTGGATAAGCCTCCTTGCCTGTATAAAGTTGAACTGACGTTGGATAAGCCTCCTTGCCTGTATAAAGTTGAACTGACGATGGATAAGCCTCCTTGTCTGTATAAAGTTGAACTGACGATGGATAAGCCTCCTTGTCTGTATAAAGTTGAACTGATGATGGATAAGCCTCCTTGCCTGTATAAAGTTGAACTGACGATGGATAAGCCTCCTTGTCCGTATAAAGTTGACAAGTTGTACGACCACTTTGACAAGATTGGGGCGGCAGGGTAGCCTAGTGGTTAGAGCATTGGACTAGTAACCGAAAGGTTGCAAGTTCAAATCCCCGAGCTGACAAGGTACAAAATCTGTTGTTCTGCCCCTGAACAGGCAGTTAACCCGCTGTTCCTAGGCCTTCATTGAAAATAAGAATTTGTTCTTAACTGACTTGCCCAGTGAAATGAAGGTATAAATAAAAAAATTATCCAGTTTTAACACACTTCTACACAGGGCTTCCTGATGAATAATACAGTGAAGAAATATACATTCCTCCGAGTTGAGCCTTTCTTCTTTTACTTTCATCTTTTTAGCAGGCCAATGTTTTTACCAGGTACATTTGGTGATGTTTTGTCAGTTTGCTCCACGGTAGATTCATTTTTTCCAAGCAGGCAAGACACCCTGTCATATAAGTCAAAGCCCCTAGGTTGTTCACTTCATTGATTCCATCGCAAGAAGTTCTCATTTTTTCATCGGACAAAAAGATGGAAGCCATCTTATTTTTTTCTTCAACTCTGAGATGAGCTCTTCACCTATCATTTCCACGCGCCTGGTGATGGTTCTGCGTGATAAGTACATTTTCTAGAATTGGCTTTTAATCTCAGGACAAAGTAGCAGTCTCCACCATACGCTTTTCCCCAAACTCCCCTTCAGCAAAAGGCTATGTTTTTCGCTTTTATGTGCCACTACGTTGCCTTAGTTACGGAAGTCTTGAGTAGAGCATTGTTTTTTGGTTTGACTTTTAAGTTGTGGCAAGTTTTGAGGCCTTCCTTGCCTTTTCCTGCGAGGACTGATTGGTAGCGTAGTTAGCATGCTTACTTGAAAAATGACGATTGACATTATATTCCTTAAAAACGGCAACACTTTCTTGGCAAATCAGACATACCGCCTTATGTCCAATATTAGTAAAAATATATATATATATTTTACTGTGCATTCTTCTTTAAACACACAACATTCAGAGACCACTTTTCTCATTTTCGCAGCACTCATTTTTCACGTCAAAAGTCTTGACTGAGCCCACTCTGAATCTGACTGTAGACCCAAATACAGAGCGCGCTGCCAGGCTACATCGCCATCTATTGCAGGTTGTTTGTATATCATGGAATGAGTCATTTTAGGCCGAAAATCGCAACTCAAATATAATCATATTTAACGCATTTAAAAAATTATCTCAAGGGCCAGATTGAAGTGCCCGGCAGGCCCGATACGGACCACAGTCTTGTACTCCCCCCGCACTAACCGCTAGACTTGCCTGTAATACTGCACTCACTACATTTGTTTCTAAAGCAGACAGTGAGGTGTGTGTGTGTGTGTGTGTGTGTGTGTGTGTGTGTGTGTGTGTGTGTGTGTGTGTGTGTGTGTGTGTGTGTGTGTGTGTGTGTGTGTGTGTGTGTGTGTGTGTGTGTGTGTGTGTGTGTGTGTGTGTGTGTGTGTGTCAAATGTGAGTGTAGTATTTTTTAAATGCGTTATGTATGATTGTATGTGAGTTATGATTTTCGGCCTCAAATGACTCATTCCGTGTGTGTGTGTGGGTGACCTTAACTCTTGTTTGGTTGTCAGGGGGTCCTGGTATGACGGGCTTCCCAGGTCTGCCTGGTCGCCGTGGGGAGACAGTTGGCTCCAATATCCCTGGACCTCTGGGAGACCCAGGCCTGCCCGGACTCGATGGAGAAGAAGGTAGTTTAACCCTTTATTTAGCCTTTATAAAAGGATTATATTCCTCTGTCTCACTTTCCTGCTCCTTCTTCCATCTCCTTGTACTCCTTTCTACTCCTCCTTTCTACTTCTCCCTCTCATCTTCTTCTTCTCCTTTCTACTTCTCCCTCTCATCTTCTTCTCCTCCTTTCTACTTCTCCCTCTCATCTTCTTCTCCTCCTTTCTACTTCTCCCTCTCATCTTCTTCTTCTCCTTTCTACTTCTCCCTCTCATCTTCTTCTCCTCCTTTCTACTTCTCCCTCTCATCTTCTTCTTCTCCTTTCTACTTCTCCCTCTTCCTTCTTCTCCCCCTTCTACTTCTCCCTCTCATCTTCTTCTCCTCCTTTCTACTTCTCCCTCTCATCTTCTTCTTCTCCTTTCTACTTCTCCCTCTTCCTTCTTCTCCCCCTTCTACTTCTCCCTCTCATCTTCGTATCCTCCGTTCTACTTCTCCCTCATCTTCTTCTTCTCATTTCTACTTCTCCCTCTCATCTTCTTCTTCTCCTTTCTACTTCTCCCTCTCATCTTCTTCTCCTCCTTTCTACTTCTCCCTCTCATCTTCTTCTCCTCCTTTCTACTTCTCCCTCTCATCTTCTTCTCCTCCTTTCTACTTCTCCCTCTCATCTTCTTCTTCTCCTTTCTACTTCTCCCTCTTCCTTCTTCTCCCCCTTCTACTTCTCCCTCTCATCTTCGTATCCTCCGTTCTACTTCTCCCTCATCTTCTTCTTCTCATTTCTACTTCTCCCTCTCATCTTCTTCTCCTCCTTTCTACTTCTCCCTCTCATCTTCTTCTTCTCCTTTCTACTTCTCCCTCTTCCTTCTTCTCCTTTCTACTTCTCCCTCTCATCTTCTTCTCCTTTCTACTTCTCCCTCTCATCTCATTGTCCTCCCTCCATCTAAATCCAGCTCTAACCACTCTATCTCTGTAGCTAGTTTACTGCGTGTTAAATGGTTAACATGTCCTCTCCCCTCCTGTCTGTTCCTCCTGGGTTTCCTCTTCTCCCCCCCCCTCCTCTCCATTCTCCTCTGTTTATTTTTTATTTAACCAGGTAGGCTAGTTGAGAACAAGTACACCTGCGACCTGGCCAAGATAAAGCAAAGCAGTGCGACACAAACAACAACACAGAGTTACACATGGAATAAACAAACTTACAGTCAATAATACAATAGAAAAAGTCTATATACAGTGTGTGCAGATGAGGTAGGATAAGGGAGGTCAGAAAATAAATAGGCCATAGTGGTGAAATAATAACAATTTAACAATTAAACACTGGGTGCAAAGGAGCAAAATAAATAACAATATGGGGGATGAGGTAGTAGTTGTCTGGGCTATTTACAGATGGGCTAAGTAAGTAATCTATCCTTCTCTTCCCTCCATCTAAATACCAAACTCTGTCGACCTTTATACTGTAGCTAGTTTACTCTTGTGTTAACTGTTTATGGTGGGTTCCTCCAGGTTACGGTGGTCCTCCAGGCCCCCCAGGCCCACCGGGGCCCAGTACGGCCCAGGGAGACAGGGGTGACGCTGGGCTACCTGGCTTCCCCGGCACCCCTGGGAGACGTGGAGACCCTGGAGGTCCCGGTGGCCCGGGAAGGGAAGGCAGCCCTGGGTTCAATGGTACGGGGAGAACTCTTGTTTGTTGACCACTCAATGTAATATCAACCAGAATGTGACGTTGATTTAACATCTGGATTCAAAGGTACAAAAATGATTATGTTGATCTGAAACATGTACAATTTGTTGCGAGGGGCACATTGGTCGACCACTCAAATCAATTATCATCTTGAATCGGATGTTGATCTGAGGTCTTTGCCCAGGGGTTGGTGTACCAAACCATTTCTGATGTTGTTGTGTTGCCTAGGAGAGAGAGGCGACTCTGGGTACAGTGGAGTGTCAGGAACCAAAGGCTACCCTGGAGATCCAGGATATTACGGAGGGAAAGGACCCAAAGGAAGGAAAGGTGAAAGACGTATCCTTTTACCATTGTCCTGAACACATAACACTGGTCTTTGTCAATTTGATAAATTATGTTATAGAAGATTTATCTTGAGTCTCATCTCTCTCTCATCTTTCTCCCTCTTTCTCTATCGCTCTCATCTCTCATCTGTCTCTCTCTCATCTCTTTCTCTCTTCCACCTCCTATCTCTTACTCTCTTCATCCCTCCATCTCCATCTTTCTCCATCTTTCCTCCACACACATCTCTCTCGCTACCCCCCGCTCCACACTTTTGTCTCCCATCCTCCATCATCCTCTCTCCCTCTAGGTTCTTCTGGTCGTAAGGGGCCCCCAGGTATAACTTTACCCCGCCCGAGATTCCCGACGCCGTATGGAGACTTGGGAGGCCCTGGGCTCAACGGAGCTCCAGGGGCCATGGGAGAACCAGGCAATCCCGGCATTCCAGGCAGAGGGGGTGAGTAACCTACTAGGAACAGCCTGGCCGACTAGGCAGAGGGGGTGAGTAGAGTAACCTACTAGGAACAGCCTGGCCGACTAGGCAGAGGGGGTGAGTAGAGTAACCTACTAGGAACAGCCTGGCCGACTAGGCAGAGGGGTGAGTAGAGTAACCTACTAGGAACAGCCTGGCCGACTAGGCAGAGGGGTGAGTAGAGTAACCTACTAGGAACAGCCTGGCCGACTAGGCAGAGGGGGTGAGTAACCTACTAGGAACAGCCTGGCCGACTAGGCAGAGGGGGTGAGTAGAGTAACCTACTAGGAACAGCCTGGCCGACTAGGCAGAGGGGGTGAGTAACCTACTAGGAACAGCCTGGCCGACTAGGCAGAGGGGGTGAGTAACCTACTAGGAACAGCCTGGCCGACTAGGCAGAGGGGGTGAGTAGAGTAACCTACTAGGAACAGCCTGGCCGACTAGGCAGAGGGGGTGAGTAGAGTAGTCTACTAGGAACAGCCTGGCCGACTAGGCAGAGGGGGTGAGTAGAGTAACCTACTAGGAACAGCCTGGCCGACTAGGCAGAGGGGGTGAGTAGAGTAACCTACTAGGAACAGCCTGGCCGACTAGGCAGAGGGGGTGAGTAGAGTAGTCTACTAGGAACAGCCTGGCCGACTAGGCAGAGGGGGTGAGTAGAGTAACCTACTAGGAACAGCCTGGCTGACTAGGCAGAGGGGGTGAGTAGAGTAACCTACTAGGAACAGCCTGGCCAACTAGGCAGAGGGGGTGAGTAGGGTAACCTACTAGGAACAGCCTGGCCGACTAGGCAGAGGGGGTGAGTAGAGTAACCTACTAGGAACAGCCTGGCCGACTAGGCAGAGGGGGTGAGTAGAGTAACCTACTAGGAACAGCCTGGCCGACTAGGCAGAGGGGGTGAGTAGAGTAACCTACTAGGAACAGCCTGGCAGACTAGGCAGAGGGGTGAGTAGAGTAACCTACTAGGAACAGCCTGGCCGACTAGGCAGAGGGGGTGAGTAGAGTAACCTACTAGGAACAGCCTGGCCGACTAGGCAGAGGGGGTGAGTAGAGTAACCTACTAGGAACAGCCTGGCTGACTAGGCAGAGGGGGTGAGTAGAGTAACCTACTAGGAACAGCCTGGCCGACTAGGCAGAGGGGGTGAGTAGAGTAACCTACTAGGAACAGCCTGGCCGACTAGGCAGAGGGGGTCAGTAGAGTAACCTACTAGGAACAGCCTGGCTGACTAGGCAGAGGGGGTGAGTAGAGTAACCTACTAGGAACAGCCTGGCCGACTAGGCAGAGGGGGTGAGTAACCTACTAGGAACAGCCTGGCCGACTAGGCAGAGGGGGTGAGTAGAGTAACCTACTAGGAACAGCCTGGCTGACTAGGCAGAGGGGGTGAGTAACCTACTAGGAACAGCCTGGCCGACTAGGCAGAGGGGATGAGTAACCTACTAGGAACAGCCTGGCCGACTAGGCAGAGGGGGTGAGTAGAGTAACCTACTAGGAACAGCCTGGCCGACTAGGCAGAGGGGGTCAGTAGAGTAACCTACTAGGAACAGCCTGGCCGACTAGGCAGAGGGGGTGAGTAACCTACTAGGAACAGCCTGGCCGACTAGGCAGAGGGGGTGAGTAGAGTAACCTACTCGGAACAGCCTGGCTGACTAGGCAGAGGGGGTGAGTAGAGTAACCTACTCGGAACAGCCTGGCCGACTAGGCAGAGGGGGTGAGTAGAGTAACCTACTAGGAACAGCCTGGCCGACTAGGCAGAGGGGGTCAGTAGAGTAACCTACTAGGAACAGCCTGGACGACTAGGCAGAGGGGGTGAGTAGAGTAACCTACTAGGAACAGCCTGGCCGACTAGGCAGAGGGGTGAGTAACCTACTAGGAACAGCCTGGCTGACTAGGCAGAGGGGTGAGTAGAGTAACCTACTAGGAACAGCCTGGCTGACTAGGCAGAGGGGGTGAGTAGAGTAACCTACTAGGAACAGCCTGGCCGACTAGGCAGAGGGGGTGAGTAGAGTAACCTACTAGGAACAGCCTGGCTGACTAGGCAGAGGGGGTGAGTAACCTACTAGGAACAGCCTGGCCGACTAGGCAGAGGGGGTGAGTAACCTACTAGGAACAGCCTGGCCGACTAGGCAGAGGGGGTGAGTAGAGTAACCCACTAGGAACAGCCTGGCCGACTAGGCAGAGGGGGTGAGTAGAGTAACCTACTAGGAACAGCCTGGCCGACTAGGCAGAGGGGGTGAGTAGAGTAACCTACTAGGAACAGCCTGGCTGACTAGGCAGAGGGGTGAGTAGAGTAACCTACTAGGAACAGCCTGGCCGACTAGGCAGAGGGGGTGAGTAGAGTAACCTACTAGGAACAGCCTGGCCGACTAGGCAGAGGGGGTGAGTAGAGTAACCTACTAGGAACAGCCTGGCCGACTAGGCAGAGGGGGTGAGTAGAGTAACCTACTAGGAACAGCCTGGCCGACTAGGCAGAGGGGGTGAGTAGAGAAACCTACTAGGAACAGCCTGGCCAACTAGGCAGAGGGGGTGAGTAGAGAAACCTACTAGGAACAGCCTGGCCGACTAGGCAGAGGGGGTGAGTAGAGTAACCTACTAGGAACAGCCTGGCTGACTAGGCAGAGGGGGTGAGTAGAGAAACCTACTAGGAACAGCCTGGCCGACTAGGCAGAGGGGGTGAGTAGAGTAACCTACTAGGAACAGCCTGGCTGACTAGGCAGAGGGGGTGAGTAGAGTAACCTACTAGGAACAGCCTGGCTGACTAGGCAGAGGGGGTGAGTAGAGTAACCTACTAGGAACAGCCTGGCCGACTAGGCAGAGGGGGTGAGTAGAGTAACCTACTAGGAACAGCCTGGCCGACTAGGCAGAGGGGGTGAGTAACCTACTAGGAACAGCCTGGCCGACTAGGCAGAGGGGGTGAGTAGAGTAACCTACTAGGAACAGCCTGGCTGACTAGGCAGAGGGGGTGAGTAGAGTAACCTACTAGGAACAGCCTGGCTGACTAGGCAGAGGGGGTCAGTAGAGTAACCTACTAGGAACAGCCTGGCTGACTAGGCAGAGGGGGTGAGTAACCTACTAGGAACAGCCTGGCTGACTAGGCAGAGGGGGTGAGTAACCTACTAGGAACAGCCTGGCTGACTAGGCAGAGGGGGTGAGTAGAGTAACCTACTAGGAACAGCCTGGCTGACTAGGCAGAGGGGGTGAGTAGAGTAACCTACTAGGAACAGCCTGGCTGACTAGGCAGAGGGGGTGAGTAACCTACTAGGAACAGCCTGGCCGACTAGGCAGAGGGGGTGAGTAACCTACTAGGAACAGCCTGGCTGACTAGGCAGAGGGGGTGAGTAACCTACTAGGAACAGCCTGGCTGACTAGGCAGAGGGGGTGAGTAACCTACTAGGAACAGCCTGGCTGACTAGGCAGAGGGGGTGAGTAGAGTAACCTACTAGGAACAGCCTGGCTGACTAGGCAGAGGGGGTGAGTAGAGTAACCTACTAGGAACAGCCTGGCCGACTAGGCAGAGGGGGTGAGTAGAGTAACCTACTAGGAACAGCCTGGCCGACTAGGCAGAGGGGGTGAGTAGAGTAACCTACTAGGAACAGCCTGGACGACTAGGCAGAGGGGGTGAGTAACCTACTAGGAACAGCCTGGCTGACTAGGCAGAGGGGGTGAGTAACCTACTAGGAACAGCCTGGCCGACTAGGCAGAGGGGGTGAGTAGAGTAACCTACTAGGAACAGCCTGGCCGACTAGGCAGAGGGGGTGAGTAGAGTAACCTACTAGGAACAGCCTGGCTGACTAGGCAGAGGGGGTGAGTAGAGTAACCTACTAGGAACAGCCTGGCTGACTAGGCAGAGGGGGTGAGTAGAGTAACCTACTAGGAACAGCCTGGCCGACTAGGCAGAGGGGGTGAGTAGAGTAACCTACTAGGAACAGCCTGGCCGACTAGGCAGAGGGGGTGAGTAGAGTAACCTACTAGGAACAGCCTGGCTGACTAGGCAGAGGGGGTGAGTAGAGTAACCTACTAGGAACAGCCTGGCCGACTAGGCAGAGGGGTGAGTAGAGTAACCTACTAGGAACAGCCTGGCCGACTAGGCAGAGGGGGTGAGTAGAGTAACCTACTAGGAACAGCCTGGCCGACTAGGCAGAGGGGGTGAGTAGAGTAACCTACTAGGAACAGCCTGGCCGACTAGGCAGAGGGGGTGAGTAGAGTAACCTACTAGGAACAGCCTGGCCGACTAGGCAGAGGGGGTGAGTAGAGTAACCTACTAGGAACAGCCTGGCCGACTAGGCAGAGGGGGTGAGTAGAGTAACCTACTAGGAACAGCCTGGCCGACTAGGCAGAGGGGGTGAGTAGAGTAACCTACTAGGAACAGCCTGGCCGACTAGGCAGAGGGGGTCAGTAGAGTAACCTACTAGGAACAGCCTGGCCGACTAGGCAGAGGGGTGAGTAGAGTAACCTACTAGGAACAGCCTGGCCGACTAGGCAGAGGGGGTGAGTAGAGTAACCTACTAGGAACAGCCTGGCTGACTAGGCAGAGGGGGTGAGTAGAGTAACCTACTAGGAACAGCCTGGCCGACTAGTCAGAGGGGGTGAGTAACCTACTAGGAACAGCCTGGCTGACTAGGCAGAGGGGGTGAGTAGAGTAACCTACTAGGAACAGCCTGGCCGACTAGGCAGAGGGGGTGAGTAGAGTAACCTACTAGGAACAGCCTGGCCGACTAGGCAGAGGGGGTGAGTAGAGTAACCTACTAGGAACAGCCTGGCTGACTAGGCAGAGGGGGTGAGTAGAGTAACCTACTAGGAACAGCCTGGCCGACTAGGCAGAGGGGGTGAGTAGAGTAACCTACTAGGAACAGCCTGGCTGACTAGGCAGAGGGGGTGAGTAGAGTAACCTACTAGGAACAGCCTGGCTGACTAGGCAGAGGGGGTGAGTAGAGTAACCTACTAGGAACAGCCTGGCCAACTAGGCAGAGGGGGTGAGTAACCTACTAGGAACAGCCTGGCTGACTAGGCAGAGGGGGTGAGTAACCTACTAGGAACAGCCTGGCTGACTAGGCAGAGGGGGTGAGTAACCTACTAGGAACAGCCTGGCTGACTAGGCAGAGGGGGTGAGTAACCTACTAGGAACAGCCTGGCTGACTAGGCAGAGGGGGTGAGTAGAGTAACCTACTAGGAACAGCCTGGCTGACTAGGCAGAGGGGGTGAGTAGAGTAACCTACTAGGAACAGCCTGGCTGACTAGGCAGAGGGGGTGAGTAGAGTAACCTACTAGGAACAGCCTGGACGACTAGGCAGAGGGGGTGAGTAACCTACTAGGAACAGCCTGGACGACTAGGCAGAGGGGGTGAGTAGAGTAACCTACTAGGAACAGCCTGGCCAACTAGGCAGAGGGGGTGAGTAACCTACTAGGAACAGCCTGGACGACTAGGCAGAGGGGGTGAGTAACCTACTAGGAACAGCCTGGACGACTAGGCAGAGGGGGTGAGTAGAGTAACCTACTAGGAACAGCCTGGCCAACTAGGCAGAGGGGGTGAGTAGAGTAACCTACTAGGAACAGCCTGGCCGACTAGGCAGAGGGGGTGAGTAGAGTAACCTACTAGGAACAGCCTGGCCGACTAGGCAGAGGGGGTGAGTAGAGTAACCTACTAGGAACAGCCTGGCCGACTAGGCAGAGGGGGTGAGTAGAGTAGTCTACTGGACTGGATCGAAGAAAACGTGATTTGTACCCACCAAAGTTAAGATTGGAATCCACACTGAATTAACACTCGTTTTACCTGCTTCAAAACAGTTGTGATGGATTCAGTCAGTGTGTAGTCTAGTTACCCTTTGTTACCCTTAGTTACCCCTGATCTAGGTTCAGTTAAACCCTCATCCAAGCTTAACGTCAACCAGGTCGGTAGTTAAACCTAACACTGTCCTTGGATCAGTGTTCTAAGTGTATCTTCCACCTTTGTTCTAGGTCCTAAAGGCAGGCCCGGTGCGGTGGGGAAGCTGGGGAGGAACGGAGGGCCAGGTCTGGATGGACCTCTGGGAGACCCTGGTTCTCCTGGTTTCCCTGGACCTTCCGGATCACAAGGTGTGCGTGTGTGTGTGTGTGTGTGTGTGTGTGTGTGTGTGTGTGTGTGTGTGTGTGTGTGTGTGTGTGTGTGTGTGTGTGTGTGTGTGTGTGTGTGTGTGTGTGTGTGTGTTTATCTATACTTGTGGGGACCAGCAGTCAGTAGAGCTGTGTGGGTAAACCACTGAGGAAGCCAAGCCAATACAAAATCCATATAACAACCTATGTTGTGATAATTGCATCGTTTGCTCTATAACCCGTTACTCAACTGTGATGTACAATAAGGCAGAGACAACAAAAAGACAACAGTCACACAGTGGAGGAATAAATTCAACTACACGTACGTTTGTTTCTTCACAAAACCCGAGAGCAACATCTGTCCAGTGAAGTCCACAAAGCCAATGTTGCATGTAACAAACAGCTGTATGACCTGCAACACAGTCAAACAAGTGAATGTTTTCAACAGTTGACTAAACAACTACTGATCGAGAACCACAGGGCGTTTCTGCAAGTCAGCACAAAGACAACAGGAGCACTGCCTCTGCTATTCCAGCACCATTTCAACTGAAACATGTAAACATCATCAAATCAACAAGGCTGTATATGCTTGGTTTAATACACTGAAAACAAAGTTCTAAGTGTGCGTGCGCGTGGGAGAAAGAGATGTCGATACATGTAAAGTCTTACAATGCTCTATAACCGCATCATAATGCATTATAGCTGAAGTTACTTAAGAGTTACCCATCATTTTAACATGTATTACTCCTCTCCTCTTCCCTCTCTTCTTCCTCCTCCTCTCTCCTTTCCTGTTACCCCTCTCTACTCTCCTTCCTCTCCTCTTCACCCCTCTCTCCTCTCCTCTTCCCCCTCCTTCTCCTCTCTCTTCTCCTCTCTTCTCTTATCCTCTCCTCTCTTCTCCTCTCTTCTTCTCTCTACTTTTCCACTCTCCTCTACACACCTTCCCCCCCTCTCCTCTCTTCCCCTTCTCCTCTGCTCTTCTCCTCTCTTCTCTTATCCTCACTTCTCCTCTCCTCTCTTCTTCTCTCCTCCTCTCCTTTTCCACTCTCCTCTCCTTTTCCACTTTCCTCTCCTCTCTTCCCCCTCTCTCCTCTTCCCCACTCTCTCCTCTTCCCCCTTTCCTTTTGTAACTGCTCTCCTCTTCTCCCCTCCTCTCCTTCTTCTCCTCTCTCCTTTCCTCTTCCCCCTCTCCCCCCCTTCTTCTCCCCTCCTCTCCTTCTTCTCCTCTTTCCTTTCCTCTTCCCCCTCTCCCCCCCTTCTTCTCCCCTCCTCTCCTTCTTCTCCTCTCTCCTTTCCTCTTCCCCCTCTCCCCCCTTCTTCTCCCCTCCTCTCCTTCTTCTCCTCTCTCCCTTTCCTCTTCCCCCTCTCCCCCCTTCTTCTCCCATCCTCTCCTTCTTCTCCTCTCTCCTTTCCTCTTCCCCCTCTCCCCCCCTTCTTCTCCCCTCCTTTCCTTCTTCTCCTCTCTCCCTCAGGTCTGCCTGGTAAGCCTGGTCTGCAGGGTCCCCCTGGCAGTGTGGCCCGCAGCAGGAGTGTTGGTTTCACCCTGGTGAAACACAGTCAGAACAACCAGGTACCCATGTGTCCCCAGGGCATGTCCCGGCTCTGGGAGGGATACAGTCTGCTCTACGTAGAGGGGCAGGAGAAGGCACACAACCAGGATCTCGGTCAGTCACACACACACACACACACACACACACGATTCAGGCAGGCAGAGAGACCTACAAATCTTGCAGAAAGATAATCTTTATATCCCTGCCTCTCAATCTCCCCCTCTCTCCTCTCTCCTCCTCCCTCTCAATCTCCCCCTCTCTCCTCTCTCCTCCTCCCTCTCAATCTCCCCCTCTCTCCTCTCTCCCTCCTCCCTCTCAATCTCCCCCCCCCCTCTCCCTCTCTCCTCTCTCCTCCTCCCTCTCAATCTCCCCCTCTCTCCTCTCTCCTCTCTCCTCCTCCCTCTCAATCTCCCCCCTCTCTCCTCTCTCCTCTCTCCTCCTCCCTCTCAATCTCCCCCTCTCTCCTCTCTCCTCTCTCCTCCTCCCTCTCAATCTCCCCCTCTCTCCTCTCTCCTCTCTCCTACTCCCTCTCAATCTCCCCCTCTCTCCCTCTCTCCTCTCTCCTCCTCCCTCTCAATCTCCTCCTCTCTCCTCTCTCCTCTCTCCTCCTCCCTCTCAATCTCCCCCCTCTCTCCTCTCTCCTCTCTCCTCCTCCCTCTCAATCTCCCCCTCTCTCCTCTCTCCTCTCCCCCAGGTATGGCGGGCTCCTGCCTCCCCCGTTTCAGCACTGTCCCCTTCCTCTACTGCACGCCCAACGAGATCTGTTACTACGCCAGCCGCAACGACAAGTCCTATTGGCTGTCCACCACTGCGCCCATCCCCATGATGCCGGTGGGAGAGGAGGCCATCAGCCAGTACATCAGCAGGTGCTCCGTGTGCGAGGCCATGTCCCAGGCTGTGGCTGTCCACTCCCAGGACCTCACCATCCCCACCTGCCCTGCTGGCTGGAGGTCCCTCTGGATCGGGTACTCCTTCCTCATGGTGAGTGATGTGGGATTAAAGACAGATTCAATCCCTGGTGTGTTGTAGAGCACTTTTGACAGTTCACCTTTCAAAGGCAATATTCCCACATTCTCAGAGATCACATTCATGGTAAACGCTGCAGATCTCAGCTCAATCGTAAATTACCTTTAAATATCAAGCATGGTACCGTGTGCCTTGGATTGAATCCCAGCCAATATTTGTAACTAAAATGTAAAGTTATTTCACTACTACCCCAGTCTGAACCACCATTGTGAAACTAACACCCAGGACTTGTCTGGGTCTCTCCCTCTCTCTTTCCCCCCCATACAGCACACAGCTGCCGGGGCAGAGGGCGGAGGCCAGTCCCTTGTTTCACCCGGGTCCTGTCTGGAAGACTTCCGTGCAACTCCCTTCATCGAGTGTAACGGGGCTAAGGGCACCTGCCACTTCTTTGCCAACAAGTACAGCTTCTGGCTGACCACGGTGGAGCCTAACCGCGAGTTCAACCCCCCTCCGATGGACACGCTGAAGGGAGGCAACCAACTCAGCAGAGTCAGTCGCTGTCAAGTCTGCAGTAAGATCTTGTAGCCGGGAGAAGTGTCGAAGATAGAGAGAAGAAAGGGAAAACACAGAGACTGAAACAACAAAAGAGAGGGTGATGATTACTTCTCAGAAAGAAAAAGAGAGAGGAGGTAAAAAATTAAAAAACAATCCCCCTTAAAAAAAAATTCTTGACCAGATGACTGACTGAATTTAAGCACCGTCCCCTGCTTCATCCCAGGATCTCACTTGGGGTGTAAAGGTGTCCTGAAGGGCTGACGAGGGCACTTCTGTGGGTTTACGATGCGTGAATATCGATGTTAGAGAGAGGGGGATGGATATAGAACGAGAGAGAGAGAGAGAGAGGAGGGATGGAGAGATGTGGGGTCTTGGTTTTGATTGCTCTGCACTAGGATATCACTGACAGTGTTGCTAATATGTGTCTTTATGTGGGTGTTTTATCGTTACTATGGCTACGTGGTCTGAAAACATTCACGGCTACCTACTGCAACTGCAAACCAACCCTTCGGACCACACTGAACCGTTTCCCCTTCCTGGCTACGTCCCACATGCCCCCCTATTCCCTATATAGTACAGTACTTATGGCTTGGGCTCCATAGGCCTCTGGTCACAAGTAGTGAACAATACAGAGTTCCATTTGGGACAGATCTCTACCATAACAACTACAGTCATAAACCTGAGAGACCTGCTATTCTGTACATACCTATTTACTGCTAGCCAGCCACTTTAACACACACACACCAATGATATCTTTGATGTCTGAGATACAGTAAGACTCTATTATTACCAATATGTCTTTTTTTTTATGTTACCCTACTCCGGGACTCAACTTGACAACAGTTTGGAAAAAGGCACTTTTAAAATACTAGAATGATTGGCATAGATAGTGAGACAACATCATCCAATGACGAATCACAGTATTAGAACAAAAACAATTGGTCATAAGAGACCATGTATGTGAATGTATTGCACTGATGTGAATTCCAATAATGGGTAAGATATAAATGTCAGTCCGTCTGTAACAGTCAGTCCGCAACGTTTGACTTGTCAATCAAACGTGTGCCTTTTCAGTTTAGCTATAGTGACGGACGGTGAAGATTTAGGTTCAGCACCACAGAAACAAACCTATCAGCTCCTCGATTCACTGCTGGCACACAAATCATCAACAACAAATGCACATGATTATTATGGTTATTTCATCTCACTCCACAATTGATGTTTCCGCCCACAGTGAGATCCTGATAGTTGTGAAAAGGGGTGGGACTTGTAATGCAAATGTACTGTAACTGCCACAGAGCGGAGAGGATACCACAAGAGCGTTGGGCCAGTAACCGAAACGTTGCTGGTTCGAATCCCTCGCTGATTATGTGACAAATCTGCCGATGTGCCCTTGAGCAAGGCACTTAACATTAATTGCTCCTGTAAGTCACTCTGGATGAGAGCGTCTGCTAAATTAGTAAAATGTCAAATTAAAGTTGCTTTATGGCAATTACATTTGCCCAAGACAAACACAAATGTTCGGGGAAACAGATATAGAGCACTGCTACTTTACTTCAACTCTCTCGCTGACTAGAATGGGTGACCAAGCTGATAGTACGATGCACCAAATCATACTATCATTTAAAACCGTCATATTCTGCAGGGTTTCACTCACTCACTCTGCTCACCTCGCTAGCCTATCTGCTCACCTCGCTAGCCTATCTGCTCACCTCGCTAGCCTATCTGCTCACCACGCTAGCCTATCTGCTCACCTCGCTAGCCTATCTGCTCACCACGCTAGCCTATCTGCTCACCTCGCTAGCCTATCTGCTCTCCATGTTTTGTGACCAAAATGTTTTTAGTTTTTTTATAAAAACCCGCCACCCACCATGCTCAAGACAAAACATACAAGTACGCAATAACCGCTTGGAAGGAATCCCAAATAAATTGATTTTGTCCCCCCACACCAAATGCGATCACGACACGCAGGTTCAAATTTCTAAACAAACTGTGAACTATTTGTTAATTTGAGGACAGGTCAAAAAGCGCTAAACATTTATGGCAATTTAGCTAGCTAGCTTGCAGTTGCTAACTAATTTGTCCTATTTAGCTAGCTTGCAGTTGCTAGCTAATTTGTCCTGGGATATAAACGTTGAGTTGTTATTTTACCTGAAATGCACAAGGTCCTCTACTCCACCAATTCATCCACACATAAAACGGTCAACCAAATAGTTTCTAGTCATCTCTCCTCCTTCCAGGGGTGGCAGGTAGCCTAGTGGTTGAGCATTGTGCTATTAACCAAAAGGTTGCTAGATCGAATCCCTGACCTGACAAGGTAAAATCTGTCGTTCTGCCCCTGAACAAGGCAGTTAACCCACTGTTCCTAGTCCAACATTGTAAATAAGAATTTGTTCTTAACTGACTTGCCTGGTTAAATAACATTTTTAAAAATGTTTAAATCCAGGCTTTTTCTTCTTTGGACTTTATATGGCGATTGGTGTTACCACGATGACCAACCGAACTCAGTTAACCTTTCAATCACCCACGTGGGTATAACAAATGAGGAGATGGCTCGTGGGTATCTGCTTCTATAAACCAATAAGGAGATGGGAGAGGCAATAATTGAATAACATGTATGTGTACATTTATTTTGCAGCGCTCGCACACACAGTACAAGTGGTGTAGTCAGCATGTTAGAATGTTTGTTATTGTACAGAAGCTTACTATATATCTTTATCAACGTTAAGGCCTATTGTGTTCTGGTAGTCCCTATCTGCTGTCCTTAGCCTGTTTTGTTAATGGCCACGTTCCAGAGCCGACTACATTAGGTTCCAGAGCCGACTACATTAGGTTCCAGAGCCGACTACATTAGGTTCCAGAGCCGACTACATTAGGTTACAGAGCCGACTACATTAGGTTCCAGAGCCAACTACATTAGGTTCCAGAGCCGACTACATTAGGTTCCAGAGCCAACAACATTAGGTTCCAGAGCTGACTACATTAGGTTCCAGAGCCGACTACATTAGGTTCCAGAGCCAACAACATTAGGTTCCAGAGCCAACTACATTAGGTTCCAGAGCTGACTACATTAGGTTCCAGAGCTGACTACATTAGGTTCCAGAGCCGACTACATTAGGTTCCAGAGCCGACTACATTAGGTTCCAGAGCCGACTACATTAGGTTCCAGAGCCGACTACATTAGGTTCCAGAGCCGACTACATTAGGTTCCAGAGCTGACTACATTAGGTTCCAGAGCTGACTACATTACAGACGCCTACCAAATCTCACAACACCTGAATAGGTGATTAACATATCAGCTGATCACATTCTATGATCTAACAATCTGATTGATGCCTAACTGCGTAGTCGGTGAGGTGGCTCACAACCATTGGTTGGTGGTTGATGCAAAGCAACACCTGGAATGTAGGTGGCCTGGAACGTGGCCGTTGTGGCTGAATTCATGTTAAAGGTACTGGGTGACTTAATAAATTGTAACCACTATGACCACTATGTCTATCACATAGGTCCATCTCTCGTTGGTAGCCCTGAGTACATTATTTGTCCTCATTTGTCATTGTTTTCTCTGTAATCTAGATTATAATTATTTTTACTTCACAGTATGTATCCCCTGTTTCAAAAGTTATTTACAAATACATTTTGTGGATGCTGGTCTGTACATTCGATGATAGGAATGGACGCTTTTTTTAGGATGTGTTTTTATATGGAAATACATACAGTACTATGATTATTTTTGAATGACCCAATAGGATAAAACACATTTTTATTGTCGCTCTTTTGACACAGTCCTCTGATGGTAAATAAATTCCACCATCTTGAAAGGAATTTTGAGAAAACCCAAATATTTTTTTTTCTTCATACAAATCCACATTTGACATGTATAACAGAAACACACATAAGTGCCGACAATGATTATGCCGTTGTGCTACATTTTCCTCAAAGAGGATAAACAACAGAATTGAATGAGTCTGAAATGTGTATTCTTGTGTTCACACTGAAATAAAGTATTACAATTTAATCAGATTAAAAACAATGATTAAGATTATGTGAGAACAATGTAACTAAATTATAGACCACCAATACAAATAAAATAAAATTTTATTGGTCACATATTGAGCAGATTTTATTGTGGGTGTAGCGAAATGCTTGTGTGTCTACTGTAGGTCCAACAATGCAGTAGTTTCTTAACAATTCACAACAATACACAAATCTAAAAGTAAAAGAATGGAATTAAGAAATATATAAATATTAGATTGAGCAATGTTGGAGTGGCATTGATTAAAATACAGTAGAATAGAATACAGTATATACACATGAGATGAGTAAAACAGTATGTAAAGAATATTTAAACATGGTTAAATTGACTAGTGTTCCAGTATTAAAGATTCCATGTCTATGTATACAGGGCAGCAGCTTCTAAGGTGCAGGGCCGTGTAACCGGGTGGAAGCCGGCTAGTGATGGCTATTTAACAGTCTGATGGCCTTAAGATAGAAGCTGTTTTTCAGTCTCTCGGTCCCAGCTTTGATGCACCTGTACTGACCTTGCCTTCTGGATGATAGCGGGGTGAACAGGCTTTGGCACGGGTGGTTGATGTCCTTGATGATCTTTTTGGCCTTCCTGTGACATCATGTGCTGTAGTATAGGTGTCCTGGAGGGCAGGCAGTGTGCCCCCAGTGATGAATTGGGCAGACCGCACCACCCTCTGGAGAGCCCTCGGTTTCGGGGCGGTACAGTTGCCGTACCAGGCGACGATACAGCCCGACAGGATGCTCTCAATTGTGCATCTGTAAAAGTTTGTGAGGGTTTTAGGGGCCAAGACAAATTTCTAAAGGCTCCTGAGGTTGAAGAGGCACCGTTGCGCCTTCTTCACCACACTGTCTGTCTGGGTGGACCATTTTAGATCGTCAGTGATGTGTCCGCCGAGGAACTTGGAGCTGTCCAGCTTCTCCACTGCCGTCCCGTCGATGTGGATAGGGGCTCCCTCTGCAGTTCCTGAAGTCCACCATCAGCTCCTTTGTTTTGTTAATGTTGAATGAGAGGTTATTTTCCTGGCACCACACTCCCAGGGCCCTCACCTCCTCCCTACAGGCTGTCTCGTCATTGTTTGTAATCAGGCCTACTACTGTTGTGTCGCCTGCAAACTTGATGATTGAGTTGGAGGCGTGTGTGGCCACGCAGTCATGGGTGAACAAGGAGTACAGGAGGGGGCTGAGTATGCACCCTTGTGGAGCCCATTGTTGAGGATCAGCAAAGTGGTGTTGTTTCCTACCTTCACCACCTAGGGGCGGCAGGTCAAGAAGTCCAGGGCCCAGTTGCACAGGGCAGGGTAGAGACCCAGGGCCCCGAACTTAATAATGAGCTCGCCAGACTATTTACATTGACCCCCGCCCAGTTGTTTTGTACACTGCTGCTACTCTGTTTATTATCTATGCATAGTCACTTCACCCCTACCTGCATGTACAAATGACCTTGACGAATCTGTACCCCCTGTATATAGCCTAGTTGTTATTTTATTGTGTTACTTTTTATTATTATTTTTACTTTATTTGGTAAGTATTTTCTTAACTCTTTCTTGAACTTCACTGTTGGTTAAAGGCTTGTAAGTAAGCATTTCACGGTAAAGTCTACACATGTTGTATTCGGTGCATGTGACAAATAAAGTTAGATTTTATGTACTATGGTGTTGAATGCTGAGCTATAGTAAATGAACAGGATTCTTACATTGGTATTCCTCTTCTCCAGATGGGATAGGGAAATGTGCAGTGCAATGGCGATTGCATCGTCTGTGGATCTATTGGGGCGGTAAGCAAATTGAAGTGGGTCTAGGGTATCAGGGAGAGGTGATATGTTCCTTAACTAGTCTCTCAAAGCACTTCATGATGACAGAAGTCAGTGCAACAGTGCGATAGTCATTTAGTTCAGTTACCTTTGCTTTCTTGGGTACAGAAATAATGGTGGACATCTTGAAGCATGTGGGGGCAGCAGACTGGGATAGGGAGAGATTGAATATATCCGTAAAACACTCCAGCCAGCTGGTCTGCTTATGCTCTGAGGACGCGGCTAGGGATGCGGTCTGGGCCGGCAGCCTTACTCACGTCGGCCACAGAGAAGTAGAGCCCACAGTCCTTGGTAGCAGGCCACGTCGGTGGCACTGTGTTATCCTTAAAGCAGGCAAAGGTGTTTAGCTTGTCCGGAAGCAAGATGTCAGTGTCTGCGACGTGGCTGGTTTTCCCTTTGTATTCATCAAATCAAATGTATTTATATAGCCCTTCTTACATCAGCTAATATATCAAAGTGCTGTACAGAAACCCAGCCTAAAACCCCAAACAGCAAGCAATGCAGGTGTAGAAGCATGGTGGCTAGGAAAAACTCCCTAGAAAGGCCAAAACATAGGAAGAAACCTGGAGAGGAACCAGGCTATGAGGGGTGGCCAGTCCTCTTCTGGCTGTGCAGGGTGGAGATTATAACAGAAATGGCCAAGATTTTCAAATGTTCATAAATGACCAGCAGGGTCAAACAATAATAATCACAGTAGTTGTCGAAGGTGCAACAAGTCAGCACCTCAGGAGTAAATGTCAGTTGGCTTTTCACAGCCGATCATTGAGAGTATCTCTACCGCTCCTGCTGTCTCTAGAGAGTTGAAAACAACAGGTCTGGGACAGGTAGCACGTTCGGTGAACAGGTCAGGGTTCATTAGCCGCAGGCAGAACAGTTGAAACTGGAGTAGCAGCATGGCCAGGTGGACTGGGGACAGCAGGGAGTCATCATGCCAGGTAGTCCTGAGGCATCGTCCTAGGGCTCAGGTCTTCAGAGAGAGAGAAAGAGAGAATTAGAGAGAGCATACTTAAATTCACACAGGACACCGGATAGGACAGGAGAAATACTCCAGATATAACAGAATGACCCTAGCCCCCGAACACGTACTGGAGGCTGAGACAGGAGGGGTCAGGAGACACTGTGGCCCCATCCGATGATCCACCCGGACAGGGCCAAACAGGCAGGATATAACCCCACCCACTTTGCCAAAGCCCAGCCCCCACACCACTAGAGGGATTTCTTCAACCACCAACTTACCATCCTGAGACAAGGCCGAGTATAGCCCACAAAGATAGTCCGTGATTGTCTGTTGACCCTGCCACATACAGTGGGGAGAACAAGTATTTGATACACTGATGATTTTGCAGGTTTTCCTACTTACAAAGTATGTAGAGGTCTGTAATTTTTATCATAGGTAAACTTCAACTGTGAGAGATGGAATCTAAAACAAAAATCCAGAAAATCACATTGTATGATTTTTAAATAATTAATTTGCATTTTATTGCATGACATAAGTATTTGATACATCAGAAAAGCAGAACATAATGTTTGGTACAGAAACCTTTGTTTGCAAAGGTTTTCTTCATCCTTTCACTGAAAGCCACTGCAGTCATATTTGGAGGTAGACTGGCCAAAGGGCAGTTCGGGCGAATGCCAGATGGGCTTGTTCATTTTAATCCAATTGGGCCTGTTTAATTCCATTGGGCCTGTTAATATTGGTTTTGTGCAAAATGATAATTTTTTGGCTTATAAAGGGGGCCTCGAGGAGAAAATGGGGCGTGTGTTGGAAATGCCCTGGCTGATCCCTGGTCCCAGTCCATCCTTGGTCCCAGTCCATCCCTGGTCCCAGTCCATCCCTGGTCCCAGTCCATCCTTGGTCCCAGTCCATCCCTGGTCCCAGTCCATCCTTGGTCCCAGTCCATCCCTGGTCCCAGTCCATCCCTGGTCCCAGTCCATCCTTGGTCCCAGTCCATCCCTGGTCCCAGTCCATCCCTGGTCCCAGTCCATCCCTGGTCCCAGTCCATCCCTGGTCCCAGTCCATCCTTGGTCCCAGTCCATCCTTGGTCCCAGTCCATCCCTGGTCCCAGTCCATCCCTGGTCCCAGTCCATCCCTGGTCCCAGTCCATCCCTGGTCCCAGTCCATCCCTGGTCCCAGTCCATCCTTGGTCCCAGTCCATCCCTGGTCCCAGTCCATCCCTGGTCCCAGTCCATCCCTGGTCCCAGTCCATCCTTGGTCCCAGTCCATCCCTGGTCCCAGTCCATCCCTGGTCCCAGTCCATCCCTGGTCCCAGTCCATCCCTGGTCCCAGTCCATCCCTGGTCCCAGTCCACCCCTGGTCCCAGTCCATCCCTGGTCCCAGTCCATCCCTGGTCCCAGTCCATCCCTGGTCCCAGTCCATCCCTAGTCCCAGTCCACCCCTGGTCCCAGTCCATCCCTGGTCCCAGTCCATCCCTGGTCCCAGTCCATCCCTGGTCCCAGTCCATCCCTGGTCCCAGTCCACCCCTGGTCCCAGTCCATCCCTGGTCCCAGTCCATCCCTGGTCCCAGTCCACCCCTGGTCCCAGTCCACCCCTGGTCCCAGTCCATCCCTGGTCCCAGTCCATCCCTGGTCCCAGTCCACCCCTGGTCCCAGTCCACCCCTGGTCCCAGTCCATCCCTGGTCCCAGTCCATCCCTGGTCCCAGTCCATCCCTGGTCCCAGTCCACCCCTGGTCCCAGTCCACCCCTGGTCCCAGTCCATCCCTGGTCCCAGTCCATCCTTGGTCCCAGTCCATCCCTGGTCCCAGTCCATCCCTGGTCCCAGTCCACCCCTGGTCCCAGTCCACCCCTGGTCCCAGTCCATCCCTGGTCCCAGTCCATCCCTGGTCCCAGTCCACCCCTGGTCCCAGTCCATCCCTGGTCCCAGTCCATCCCTGGTCCCAGTCCATCCCTGGTCCCAGTCCATCCCTGGTCCCAGTCCACCCCTGGTCCCAGTCCATCCCTGGTCCCAGTCCACCCCTGGTCCCAGTCCATCCCTGGTCCCAGTCCATCCCTGGTCCCAGTCCATCCCTGGTCCCAGTCCATCCCTGGTCCCAGTCCATCCTTGGTCCCAGTCCATCCCTGGTCCCAGTCCATCCCTGGTCCCAGTCCATCCTTGGTCCCAGTCCATCCCTGGTCCCAGTCCATCCCTGGTCCCAGTCCATCCCTGGTCCCAGTCCATCCCTGGTCCCAGTCCATCCTTGGTCCCAGTCCATCCCTGGTCCCAGTCCATCCCTGGTCCCAGTCCATCCTTGGTCCCAGTCCATCCCTGATCCCAGTCCATCCCTGGTCCCAGTCCATCCCTGGTCCCAGTCCATCCATGGTCCCAGTCCATCCTTGGTCCCAGTCCATCCCTGGTCCCAGTCCATCCCTGGTCCCAGTCCATCCCTGGTCCCAGTCCATCCTTGGTCCCAGTCCATCCCTGGTCCCAGTCCATCCCTGGTCCCAGTCCATCCCTGGTCCCAGTCCATCCCTGGTCCCAGTCCATCCTTGGTCCCAGTCCATCCCTGATCCCAGTCCATCCCTGGTCCCAGTCCATCCTTGGTCCCAGTCCATCCCTGGTCCCAGTCCATCCCTGGTCCCAGTCCATCCCTGGTCCCAGTCCACCCCTGGTCCCAGTCCATCCCTGGTCCCAGTCCATCCCTGGTCCCAGTCCATCCCTGGTCCCAGTCCACCCCTGGTCCCAGTCCATCCCTGGTCCCAGTCCATCCCTGGTCCCAGTCCATCCCTGGTCATCAACCAATGATCAACACCATCAATAGATGTAAACCCCTTATGGGTTGAGGGACATTTTGAAGACTGCTGCTGGATGGGTAAAACAATCTTTGTGTTTAAAAATGTTTGTATTATTATTTTTGTAAAGTGTGTTGAGACCTTGTTAATAAAATAAATACATTGTGATTTGATTTGACATATTTTTAGGGTAAAGTGTTTGTCAAAACCGTGTCATTCTTGACCAAAATAGCAAATTAATTATACTGCCCTCAAGTGTGAAGGTTACCTTTAAAAAAATAATAAAAATCCACAGTGAAACAAATGATGACCATTTTAATGTTGAATTTGTTGGATCCTGTATTTTACATTATAGCCATTACCATATATATGATTGAATATTATCTGCTGTGGGCTTGTGTGGATGTATGTATGTGTTATGCAACATAGCTGACTTGAAACATTGTTAAAAGTATCAGGGCCATGGGACTTTCTCATGATGGAAAAATACAGAGAAGCATGAAGACAGGAACTGTTCAATGAGTTGGGAGGGGGGCACATTCAGAGCGGGGTGTTGCGAGAACAATCGGTCTTTTGTTAGATAACAGGAGCCAGGTGCGAGATAACGGTATGGAGCATGAGAGCCTGGATGTTCTTCACATCTATCAACAGAAGCGCCAAGAGGCGGGGCACGCATGAGCGCCTGCAATAGACTGGACAAGTTTAAACCACGCCCAGTCTCTACTGTGATAGGCCAACAGACGGGTTGGAACTGTCTATCACAGTATAAAGAATACTGTTTTACATACGTCTTGTCAGTTCTCTGTTCTGCCCTGCGTGGTATTACAGAGAGCCCGTATATACGAAAGTTGCATTTGCCATTTATTACTTAGCTAATAAAAAATACATAGTATAAAATTGGTGACTCATTGTTATATTTATCCTGATACCAGATTTGAATTTACGCAACTCTAACAATTTGGTGACCCCGACGTGATCTGGTAAAAGGACTTCGCTGGACATTGGTGTGCCAGCCGATTGGCCAGTACTGTCGTCGACGGTGTGTCTCACAAATCCTGACCGGTCAACTAAAAGAGGTAAGCAGACACCTGTTGTGAAAAACTAAAGTTCTGCACATTGGACTTATCCAAATTTAGTTTTGTGAGACACCTGTTTGATGTAAGTTGCTAAATTTAAACTATTGTGACGTGATATTGGAATATAGTTGAGAAAGTAATATCTCCATTGGCAACTGCAATTGTATTATTGATCAACAATACTTAATGGTGCATTGTGTATGGGATGTACTAGTATGCCTGGCTGGTAGGTGGTAACAGAGAACACTTACTACATGTATGAATGGTGGGTAACGAGTGACCACCATAGTGTGACTGGATAGTCTGGGACTACATGTATGAGTGGTGGGTAACGGGTGACCACCAAAGTGTGACTGGATAGTCTGGGACTACATGTATGAGTGGTGGGTAACGAGTGACCACCATAGTGTGACTGGATAGTCTGGGACTACATGTATGAGTGGTGGGTAACGAGTGACCACCATAGTGTGACATGGATAGTCTGGGACTACATGTATGAGTGGTGGGTAACGAGTGACCACCAAAGTGTGACTGGATAGTCTGGGACTACATGTATGAGTGGTGGGTAACGAGTGACCACCAAAGTGTGACTGGATAGTCTGGGACTACATGTATGAGTGGTGGGTAACGAGTGACCACCATAGTGTGACTGGATAGTCTGGGACTACATGTATGAGTGGTGGGTAACGAGTGACCACCAAAGTGTGACTGGATAGTCTGGGACTACATGTATAAGTGATGGGTAACGAGTGACCACCAAAGTGTGACTGGATAGCCATATGATGCGAATGTGATGTACTAGGCAGGGCCAAGTGTGAATGACGGATATTTAAATTGATTACTCGGACTTGAGACCGATTTAGCCTTAAGGAGAGGGTCTCTCTAAGGTCCTGACAAAGCATAGGTGTGTGTGAAGTACATCGGGGAGTAAAGTCGTCGCACTGACTACCAAGTTTGAATGACACATTAAGTTGTACTAGAAACGTGATCCGGTCGACACGTTAGTCATATATGGAGTGATTGTATTGTTTATTTTGTACATTTGGTATTGAAGTAAAGGTGATAATCCGGGGGACACTAGACTACTTAATACCCTAGGGGACCCACAGTGCATAATTGAGTTCTTACTTTAGACCTAATTGGGGGCCGATTTAGCCGTAAGGAAAGGGTACCACTTGGGTTTGAGTAAAGGCATATGTTGTTGACAGTATTGTAGTGTACATAAAATGTCGTTGGAAATAGAAAAGGTGTTGAAAACGCTGAAGTCCACTCTAGAAGTGAATGAAGGCAGAGAGGGTAAGGAGTGGACGAGATGGGGGAGAAGCTGTACAGAGAATGGATAGAAGGCGGGGCCATTGCGTCTCCCACTGGTCTGCTTGCTGGGGTGAATGAAGATTTGTGTGTGAATGGTGTAAATTGAATATTGAGGGGGTGTGCATGACTGTTGGAAAAGGTGTTAAACTCTATTAATGTAAAATTCTGTGTGTAGATTTATATTATGAGGTTTGAACTATACTAATATTGTAGAATGACATAATCAACATCTGAACATACTTACGTTAAACATTAATTGAGCCACTGAGTAATAGATAAGATATACACTAGGTACGGTGCGACGGGTGTGGTCGATGAAAGAAGGGAGTGGTGTTCTAACCAAGTGCTGAGAAATAAGGTAGATTTATGTTGTTCTTTTAATTAATTTACACAAGTACTTCCCGGTTATTGATTTTGGTTTGATTGTTCAGATAACACCATTGAAATTAAACAGGAGGTTAAGGTATACTAACATTAGAATCTGTTTTCATTATGGGGAACAATGAAAGGCCCGCAGAGGGGATTGCAGGCTGAGTTTTTACGTTAAGAGGACAGTATACGTTTATCACAGTTGTGTGTGTGTCTAATGGCTGGGTAGTTTAAGAAGTATTTTGGGGAGACAATTTGGAGAAATACGAATAAAACATGAAACATCGAGACAAATTATTTGAGTTTGAGGGGATTATCGTAATTGTTAGGTTTTGTTTTTGTAGTAAATGTTTGGGTTAAGGGGATTTCCATGTTCCCAGAGACATGATATCTTAAAGGGGTACACTCACATATGGAATATTAGGAGTTTTATTTTCTGAGTTAATTACACAAGTGAATTTTTTTTTAAAGATAAAGGGTTCTTTAATATGTCTAATATGGTATGGAACACGAATGTAAGGGGATGGTGTAACCTTTGACCTGCTTTCATGACTCTCCCGGGTGGTCTGATCAGCCACAAGGGGGTGCCATTTGAATAATGAATTTGTGGTCATGGGTAATACTGTTTAAAAAATAATAATAATGTTTTTTTTTGTTTTGTTTTTTTAAGGTAACTTAATTATAGTGGAGTTTAATTAGCCTATATAAGGACTTTAGAAAATGCCACCATAGACATGTTTTTCTAATAAAAAAAATCCATGAGTTTAGATAAAGCCAAACAGTGAGACATTTAGTTCAAATTTGGAAACATGAGAAAAAGAGCTACAGACAGATAGGGGGAAAAGGCAGACAGAAGAGCCCCCCCCCCGCACTGCAGAGACCTTGAAGGTTGGAGAGCAGAGAGGAGAAGTTTTAGAAGGGGAGCCTTGACGAGCAAAGATAACAGAATGTGTAGATAACAGTTACTGAGTGGAGACAAAATGAAGAATTGGACATGGGGAGAATGAAAGGGGAGCTCCTACATGATAATGTCAGAACAGAAGGATAATATATTAATCTTACCTAAGTCATTATTTAGAGTAGGTAAGGTTGTTACCTGGGCAGAGCCTGGTATCATACGGGGGATGGGTAAATTGTGGTCTAGGATAGGATGGGGTCTATTGGATAAGAAACTAAAGATATAATCAGATAAAACATATGAGAAACTGTTTGTTAACCAAGCCTGTATGTCCAGGATTTGATGCATTACAGGTGAACTACAGGTGAAGTCACTCAATCCAGTCCCCGAGGCTTGTTGGGGGACCATACCAAAGACTCCTGGTGACAGCTAGCTGAAAGAGCTACCCGGATTCATATCGCACGGCGGGAGGGTAGGACACATTGACACTTTCGAACAATAAACAGTGTTCGAGAGGAGAACTGGAATTAACAGAATTCCGGGGGCCATCTCTCGATTGAAGTATTCCTGCCTGTCCTATCACCCCTGTTTTTGTTCATAGAAGTGAAGATGTGTCTGGCGCTTGCTAAGTGATGTGTTCTCGGGGAAAGGGTGGGGCTTCACATGGAAGCTGTTCGTCTGAGCTGTCTTATCGTGGGTGACATATTCCTGATACAGCACGTCCTACTTGAGTATGCGGAGAGTGGCAATTTGACCCATGGTTTAGACGATGAGGATTTTGTTCCAAAATAAGCATAGGAGATCCCTAGATCTGGGTAGACTGGAAGTTAGAGTAGAGGTTGGGAAGGATCTCTCAATGGAGTTTTATGTAGACCAAAATGGAGTCTCTAACTACATGGCAGTCTGGGACACTGAGCCATTATGGGATATATCGGTGCAGGTTCCCATATTGATCGTGGACACAGGTCATAGCTCATATGGAGAGAGAGGGCTATATGAATCCACTCACCCAGTATGGAAGGACAAAGTATACATTGATAACATTGGGGTTCCACGGACGTGGACTGGATTAATTATATTTATTATAATCAACAGCGCTTTAACAATTATACCAGAGATGCTATTAAATGTTTTGCAGAACAGACTGAAGCAACCAGCCTGATGGCTTGGCAGAATAGAATTGCATTAGATTTGTTATTGGCTGAAAAGGGAGAAGTAGGCGTGATTATCGGGACCATGTTTGTGCTTACATCCCAAATAGCACAGCTCCGGACGAATCAGTGCCCGAAGCCTCAGCTGGTTTGACCACCCTGGCTCACGGTTTGGCAGAAAACTCTGGGGTGGATACTTCTCTGACTAATTGGTTTGTTAAGTATGTTCGGAAAATGGGAAAAAATATTATGATCACTGTGTTATGGGCTACATTCACCTGTGTGACTGTATTGGTTTTATGTGGCTGTTGTCTAATTCCCTGTGTATGAGGCCTTATTTCCAGGACTCTGGAGAAATCGATGGCAATAGATGGTGAGGTACCAGCGGATTCCAGGTTCTGACCCATGGGGTTCTGAATGCATGTCTACAGAACAAGTGGACGAAAATTATAAATTAAATTATATTAAATTGGGAGGGTGTCTGTATGGGGATTACATGATAACCGACTTGGGACAGTTCTGGGATTGGAGAAGAGGGTATCCTTATAGCATAGGGGATCCCACAAAGGTGGATAGGTTTTCCATGATATGGGGGAAACCTGGGAGCACTGTTGAACTTTGTAAAGGTGATGAAATCCTACTAACCATCAAAACTATTAAGCTCTCTGATGCAGGCACTTACACCCTCAGACTACAAAGGACCGGGACAGACACGATGGGTGTGTTTTCTATTAAGGTGCTGCCAAAACCAGAGGTCCCAGACGAACCGGGGCCAGACACACTCCTCTAACACCCCTGGACCGCCCCTGCCACCACTGTGTTAAAAATCCCATTCAGGTAATTAATGTTAGAGACTATTCAGCTATTGATCAATTAGGCACTGAGACTGGTTTTGATGGTAGGGACAATTTGTGGCTGTCGTATATGAGGTATACAGCTAAGACCCTGAAAAGAAAGGACTGCATGAGTTACATGAAACATTGGTCATGCTAGACCTGTTCTGGCAACGCACCCATTTGCTATAGGAGAAGGAGAGGGGTGGTTGTGTATTCTGAGAGGTTTTTACCAGGTTCAGCCCAATTCAACTCTCTGTTCCTCTTTGAGCCTTGTTTCCTACAGTACCTCCTCATTGGGCCCCTTGGGGTGTTAAGGCATATGGGGGCAATTACAGTTGCATCACGGGTATAGGTAATGGCATTGATTATGGGAGATTGCCTGAAGCTGATTGCAGTAGTAACATAACCATTAATGCCACTTGGCCAGTTACAGGCCTAAACCAAACTAGTGGTCTGGCTGATGTGTGGTGGATCTGTGGACCCAAAAGAGTGCTGAGACCCATTCTTAGAGGAGACTGGCAAGGTACGTGTGCTCTGACCAGTTTGATAATTCCACTGACCATTGTTGATGTTACTGCTGAGCAGCTGTTGGGTTCTGTATCCAGGGGACCTGAAAACATTCCATCCCATGGGAGACATAGACGTAGTGCTCCATGGACAGAGGATGTAGTTGACATATACACTAACCTGTTGGGAGTGCCAGTGGGGGTTCCTCATGAGTTTCAGGCCTTGGGTAGGAATGATGGACTCTGGCACTTACTACCTATTATAGGTCCAGCCATAGTGGATGCTAGACAGACTGCATGGATTAATTACATCTACTATAATCAACAGCGTTTTGTGAACTACTCCCGTGATGCACTCACTGGTCTGTCTGAACAGCTTGAGGCCACATCTAGGGTTGCCAGACAGAGTAGACTTGCTTTGGATATGCTTCTTGCCAGTCAGGGGGGCGGCTGCAAGATGTTCGGTGAAAAATGTTGCACGTATATTCCTAATAACACCAGTAGTGGTAGTATATCTAAGGCCCTTAGTGGGCTTGATGCACTATCTGCTGAGATGAGGACCATGGCGGGGGTGGAGGAGTCTGGACTGTTCTCTTGGTTGGGAGCCTGGTTTGGTAAGTACACTGGTATGGTGGTTACTGGATTTCTGACCCTAATTCTTGTATTTTTATTATTGATGTCTTGTGCTGCTTGCATCATACCGTGTTTTAAGAAGTCTGTTACAGATGTGGTGAAGGCTTCAGGCATGATGCCTTTGCTTGATGCTCCAGTTGGAGATGCTGATACTGAAGCATGCTTTCAGGGGAGGATGGGACTGGCTGAGGATGACCCATGGTATGCTGTGGGTGAGATAGTAGAATAAATATTACACCACCACAGTTCCTTGTTTTACATGTTTGTTTTATGATAAGTTCTTTCCAGTATGTTTGTTCTCCCTGTTGTGAAGGTTTGGGAGTCCCTGGGCGGCATGGTGCCCACCTGGTGCAGGATAGGAGTAGCTGAGAGGACCAGATGGTTTATAATAATGCTTTGCTCTGCTTTACTCTGTCTTCCATGACTAAAGTTTTATCCTACATCTTACATGTCAATAAACAATAAAGTCGTATCCTGTTTTTGTCAACAGGGGGCGACATAAGCATATATCACTTGATTTTTATATTTTCTTGGTTGATTTTTATTTTCTGTTTTTCTGTAAAAAATCAATAAAAATAAAAATAATAATTATGTTTTATTAATAATAAACTTTTTCATGAAATGCTATTAACACATTGCTATGTTGGGTCCGCTGAAATAAGGGTAATGAGTGACACCCTGGCGGGTGTCAACAGGGGGATTGTTGGATCCTGTGTTTTACATTATAGCCATTACCATATATATGATTGAATATTATCTGCTGTTGGCTTGTGTGGATGTATGTATGTGTTATGCAACATAGCTGACTTGAAACATTGTTAAAAGTATCAGGGCCATGGGACTTTCTCATGATGGAAAAATACAGAGAAGCATGAAGACAGGAACTGTTCAAATGAGTTGGGAGGGGGGCACATTCAGAGCGGGTGTTGCGAGAACAAGCGGTCTTTTGTTAGATAACAGGAGCCAGGTGCGAGATAACGGTATGGAGCATGAGAGCCTGGATGTTCCTCACATCTATCAACAGAAGCGCCAAGAGGCGGGGCCCGCCTGAGCGCCTGCAATAGACTGGACAAGTTTAAACCACGCCCAGTCTTTACTGTGATAGGCCAACAGACGGGTTGGAACTGTCTATCACAGTATAAAGAATACTGTTTTACATACGTCTTGTCAGTTCTCTGTTCTGCCCTGCGTGGTATTACAGTGAGCCCGTATATACGAAAGTTGCATTTGCCATTTATTACTTAGCTAATAAAAAATACATAGTATAAAATCGGTGACTCATTGTTATATTTATCCTGATACCAGATTTGAATTTTACGCAACTCTAACAAATTCCATCATGCATTACATGGCTGGACATGTCTGGCAAGGTCAACTGAATTTTTTCATAAATTGATCTTTAGATAATAAAAAGACGTACTGTTAGGCCTTGCTGGAAATGTAGATTGATTGGTCCGATTCTGAGAGCCACCCTCTGCCGTAAAGCGGTCTGCGCCAAACTGTCGTCGTAATATCACAGCTTGTATAGCATCGCCACAACAACACTGTTTTGCAGAAAAGGGGATTTTGACGTCTGATTTGGAACACATAAACAGGTAAATATCATCACCAACATCTGAAGATGTGGTATAATATGCTTTCCGAATGTTTTAATGTGTTGGATAAGATCGACAATTGCTTATAGTCACGCTAATACTAGTGCGTTAGCTAGCATCCTTTTCTTAGCTTATCTGGCAAGAAGTAGCTAGCTAGGTGTTTATCTTGTTTATCTTGGATAGCTGACTAGCTATCCTCTGCATGTGCAGTTAAACGTTTACTTATACGCCAAGCGAACTTTTATTCAGGGTTTGCCTTTCGTAATACCGTAATTTAAGGATCTAACTAGGTAATAATAATGTTCTGCTCATTTCAGTAATAAGAGCTAACTTAGCTACCTACCTTGTGTTAGCTCTAGCTACAGTGCCTAAAGAGAGTATTTATACTCCTTTTATTTCACCTTTATTTAACCAGGTAGGCTAGTTGAGAACAAGTTCTCATTTACAACTGCGACCTGGCCAAGATAAAGCAAAGCAGTGCGACAAAAACAACACAGAGTTACACATGGAATAAACAAACTTACAGTCAATAACACAATAGAAAAATCTGTATACAGTGTGCAAATGAAATAAGGAGGTTAGGTAATAAATAGGCCAATTGTGGCGTAGTAATTACAATTTAGCAATTTACACTGGAGTGATATGTGCAGATAAGGATGTGCAAGTAGAAATACGGGTGTGCAAAAGGGCAGAAAAACAAATATGGGGATGAGGTAGGTAGTTGGATGGGCTTTTTACAGATGGGCTGTGTACAGCTGCAGCGATTTGTAAGCCTCTCTGATAGCTGACGCTTAAAGTTGGTGAGGGAGATTTAAGTCTCCAGCTTCAGTGATGTTTTGCAATTCGTTCCAGTCATTGGCAGCAGAGAACTGGAAGGAAAGGCGGCCAAAGGGATGTTGGCTTTGGGGATGACCAGTTAGATATACCTGCTGGAGTGCGTGCTACGGGTGGGTGCTGCTATGGTGACCAGTGAGCTGAGATAAGGCGGGGCTTTACCTAGCAAAGACTCATAGATGACCTGCAGCCAGTGGGTATGACGACGAATATGTAGCGAGGACCAGCCAACGAGAGCATACAGGTCGCAGTGGTGGGTAGTATATGTGGCTTTGGTGACAAAACGGATGGCACTGTGATAGACTGCATCCAATTTGTTGAGTTGAGTTTTGGAGGATATTTTGTAAATGACATCGCCAACGTCAAGGATTGGTAGGATAGTCAGTTTTACAAGGGTATGTTTGGCAGCATAAGTGAAGGAGGCTTTGTTGTGAAATAGGAAGCCGATTCTAGATGTAACTTTGGATTGGAGATGCTTAATGTGACTCTGGAAAGAGAGTTTGCGGTCTAGCCAGACATTTAGGTATTTATAGTTGTCCATATATTCTAAGTCAGAACCGTCCAGAGTAGTGATGCTAGGCAGGCGGGTGCGGGCAGCGATCATTTTGACGAGCATGCATTTGGCTTTACTAGCATTTAAGAGCAGTTGGAGGCCACGGAAGGAGTGTTGTATGGCGTTGAAGCTCGTTAAGTGTCCAGAGAAGGGCCAGAAGTATACAGAATGATGTCGTTTGCATAGAGGTGGATCAAAAACTCACCCTTGACTTATTACACATCTTGTGTTACAGCCTGAATTTAAAATCGATTTAAAAAAATGTTTCCACCAACACACAATACCCCATAATGACAAAGTAAAACTTTGTTTGTGGATGTTTTCTTTTGGTCTGGTGTAGAGGTCGATCGATTATGATTTTTCAACACCGATACCGATTATTGGAGGACCAAAAATAGCCAATACCGATTAATCGGCCGATTATTATTATTTTTTTTACATTTGTAATAATGACAATTACAATAATACTGAATGAACACTTATTTTAACTTAATATAATACATCAATAAAAATCAATTTAGCCTCAAATAAATAATTAAACATGTTCAATTTGGTTTAAATAATGCAAAAACAAAGTTTTGGAAAAGTAAAAGTTAGCGCGCACCTCGCTAACTAGCTAGCCATTTCACATTGGTTACACCAGCCATTAGGCTGATAGGCTTGAAGTCATAAACAGCGCTGTTCTTGCGAAGAGCTGCTGGCAAAACGCACGAAAGTGCCGTTTGAATGAATGCTTACAAGCCTGCTGCTGCCTACCATCGCTCAGTCAGACTGCTCTATCAAATCATAGACTTAATTATAACATAACACACAGAAATATGAGCCTTAGGTCATTAATATGGTTGAATACGGAAACTATAATTTAGAAAACAAAACATTTATTTCAGTGAAATACGGAACCGTTCGGTATTTTATCTAAGGGGTTGGCATCCCTAAGTCTAAATATTCTTGTTACATTGCACAACTGAGGGACCTTACAGAGATTTGGTAGTTATTCAAGAGGAAGTCCATGCAACTTATGTGACTTGTTAGGCAGATGTTTACTGCTGAATGTATTTAGGCTTGCTATAACAAAGGAGTTGAATACTTATTGATTAAAGACATTTCAGTTTTTCATTTTTTATTTTAATTGGTAGAAAAATTCTACATACAGTTCCACTTTGACATTATTGGGTATTGTGTGTAGGCCTGTAACACAACATATTGTGGGAAAGCCAAGGGGTGTAATTACTTCCTGAAGGCACCGTACATAGTCCTAACCACTAAAGCTTTTCTTTTCTCCGTTTCCTCCCTCTGCCTTCCTCCTCGTCTTCTTCCTTCCCCTCCCTTCCTCCATATCCCCCCTTCAGGTACGCTGGAATTTTCGGACACCCACTCGGACATGTCCTATGTCTTCATCAATGACTCGTCTCAGACCTCCGTTCCCCTGCTCCAGGTAGGGAATATGCCTACCCCTGCACATTGACTCTGTACCAGTAGTGTTGTTATTGTTACTTTATTGTTGGGTAAGAGCTCGTAAGTAAGAATTTCACTGTATATTCTACAGTTGTTGTATTCGGCGCGTGTGATTTGACAACCCTAATGTCTGCTCCCCTGCTCCTGGTGGGGTTGAGTCCAACACAAGGGGTTGCATCCCAAATCCACCCCTACGCCCTATTTACTTGTGGAGGTCTGTGAGGATCTGACAGGCATAAGCAATCTGGTAGTAGCTTCACTTGTCCTCTGATAGGTTAGATGGAGGATTCACCATATTGACGACACCTGTCAAATCCTCTCAGATCCCCACAAGTGTGTAGGGTCTAGGGTCCGGTGTGGTGTTGTGCAACAGTGTAGGAACCAAACGGAAGCAAACAGGGATGGACCTACCAGAATTTGTCCAATTTAGAAACTCTTGTTTCGGTTGCAAAACGTTTTGCTACGGTGTGCTCCCAGGTCTTCAGAATCCCTTATTCTCTGATTCAATACAGAATCAATCAATCAACTAATTAATCTAACTCATCCCGGGACGTTATTGTGAAAGACAATGTGTTCTCAATGACTTACCTGGTTAAATAATGGCAAATCCCTAACTGCAGGCCTGCATCGACGGGGACCTGCTATTCGCCAAGCGGCTCCTGGAGACGGGCTGTGACCCCAACACACGGGACAACCGGGGTCGTACGGGCCTGCACCTAGCGGCCGCCAGGGGGAACGTGGACATCTGTTGTTTCCTCCATAAGTTTGGGGCGGACCTCCTGGCTACAGACTACCAGGGAAACACGGCGCTACACCTCTGTGGACACGTGGATACCATCCAGTTCCTGGTGTCCAACGGTCTCAAGATAGACATCTGGTGAGAGAGGGGCTGAGGGTTGGGAGGGCCTGGAAGGGAGGGAGGGGGAGTAGAGACTGTTTTACAGTTGGCTTGGGGCCTGAGATGGGCTGAGGGTTGGGAGGGCCTGGAAGGTAGGGAGGGGGAGTAGAGACTGTTTTACAGTTGGCTTGGGGCCTGAGAGGGGCTGAGGGTTGGGAGGGCCTGGAAGGTAGGGAGGGGGAGTAGAGACTGTTTTACAGTTGGCTTGGGGCCTGAGAGGGGCTGAGGGTTGGGAGGGCCTGGAAGGGAGGGAGGGGGAGTAGAGACTGTTTTACAGTTGGCTTGGGGCCTGAGAGGGGCTGAGGGTTGGGAGGGCCTGGAAGGTAGGGAGGGGGAGTAGAGACTGTTTTACAGTTGGCTTGGGGCCTGAGGGGGCTGAGGGTTGGGAGGGCCTCGAAGGGAGGGAGGGGAGTAGAGACTGTTTTACAGTTGGCTTGGGGCCTGAGAGGGGCTGAGGGTTGGGAGGGCCTGGAAGGGAGTGAGGGGGAGTAGAGACTGTTTTACAGTTGGCTTGGGGCCTGAGAGGGGCTGAGGGTTGGGAGGGCCTGGAAGGTAGGGAGGGGGAGTAGAGACTGTTATACAGTTGGCTTGGGGCGTGAGAGGGGCTGAGGGTTGGGAGGGCCTGGAAGGGAGTGAGGGGGAGTAGAGACTGTTATACAGTTGGCTTGGGGCCTGAGAGGGGCTTTGACTGAGGGGTAAAAGCAGGGTTAGAGTTACAGGGGTTCTATCACATAGAGGAACCCTTTAGGTCACCCTGTTAGGATTTTCAGATATACACATTGGTCCAACAGTCCACTCCCCATAGTGTCAATGTGTTTCTCAAACATTGGTTGGACCCTTGTTTGAACATTATCATGCTACATTGTGTGTTTCTCTCTCCCAGTAACCACAACGGGTCCACTCCTCTGGTGCTGGCCAAGAGGCGCGGGGTGAACAAGGACGCTATCCGCCTGCTGGAGGGCCTAGAGGAACAGGAGCTGAAAGGATTCAACAGGGGAGCCCACTCCAAACTGGAGACCATGCAAATGGCTGAGAGCGAGAGGTGAGGAGAGGGGGGGGGGAGTTAATGAGAGAGGTGCAGAACAGGGGGAGGACAGTGCAGGAAGTGGAGGGGAGCCTATGTTACAGGCATAACTATGCTGCTTAACAGTATAGTTCCCTCACTCACAAGTCCTTACCGGTACTTGATGTTTCGTACTCTGCCTCGCCAACACACTTAACCGCCCGCTTGACAATAATGCGCCTCCGAAAAGCTAGCAATTCAGCAACGTGATTGGTGACATTTCGATTGGTGACATAACTCTGTTACACCCACTCTAAGCTGGAATATAAACTGTCTTTTATATAAACTCAGCAAAAAAAGAAACGTCCTCACTGTCAACTGCATTTATTTTCAGAAAACTTGTCATGTGTAAATATTTGTATGAACATAAGGTTCAACAACTGAGACATAAGCTGAACAAGTTCCACAGACATGTGACTAACAGGATAATTTGTCCCTAAACGAAAGGGGGGGTCAAAATCAAAAGTAACAGTCAGTATCTGGTGTGGCCACCAGTACTGTAGTGCATCTCCTCATCATGGACTGCACCAGATTTGCCAGTTCTTGCTGTGAGATGTTACCCCACTCTTCTAACAAGACACCTGCAAGTTCCCTGACATTTCTGGGGGGAATGGCCCCAGCGCTCATCCTCCGATCCAACAGGTCCCAGACATTTCTGGGGGGAATGGCCCTAGCCCTCACCCTCCGATCCAACAGGTCCCAGGCGTGCTCAATGGGATTGAGATCCGGGCTCTTCGCTGGCCATGGCAGAACACTGACATTCCTGTCTTGCAGGAAATCACGCACAGAACGAGCAGTATGGCTGGTGGCATTGTCATGCTGGAGGGTCATGTCAGGATGAGCCTGCAGGAAGGGTACCACATGAGGGAGGAGGATGTCTTCCCTGTAATGCACATCGTTGATTGCCTGCAATGAAAACAAGCTCAGTCCGATGACGCTGTAACACACCGCCCCAGACCATGACAGACCCTCCACCTCCAAATCGATCCCGCTCCAGAGTACAGGCCTCGGTGTAACGCTCATTCCTTCAACGATAAACGCGAATCCACAATCAACCCCGTGAGACAAAACCACGACTCGTCAGTGAAGAGCACCCCTGTGACGGTGGGTTTGTGCCCATAGGCTATGTTGTTGCTGTCTCTTCTATCTGTCTCTCTCCTATATATATATATATATCTGTCTCTTCTATATATATATATCTGCACTATCTGTCTCTTCTATCTATCTCTCTCCTATATATATATATATATATGTCTCTTCTATATATCTCTCTCCTATATATCTATATCTGTCTCTTCTATCTATCTCTCTCCTATATATATATATATCTGTCTCTTCTATCTATCTCTCTCCTATATATATATATATATCTGTCTCTTCTATCTATCTCTCTCCTATATATATATATATATCTGTCTCTCCTATCTATCTCTCTCCTATATATATATATCTATATCTGTCTCTTCTATCTATCTCTCTCCTATATATATATATATCTGTCTCTTCTATATATCTCTCTCCTATAGTGCAGATATATATTAATATATCTCTCCTATATATATATATATCTGTCTCTTCTATATATCTCTCTCCTATAGTGCAGATATATATTAATATATCTCTCCTATATATCTCTCCTATCTGTCTCTCCTATATATCTATCTGTGCTATCTCCAACACAAGGGGGTTCCATCCCAAACTGACCCCTATGCCCTATGTACTTGTGTACCATCTATCTCTCCTATCTGTCTTTCCTGTCTATCTCTCCTGTTTATAATCAAGTAATGGCATGTAAGCTGACACTGGGCAACTTCTTCCTCTTCCTGTCAGTGCAATGGAGAGCCACTCCCTGCTGAACCCCGACTTCCAGAACAGGGAGGGAGTCCTGTCCAGCTTCAGGACCACCTGGCAGGAGTTTGTTGAGGACCTGGGCTTCTGGAGGGTGCTGCTACTGCTGGTGGTCATCGCCTTGCTCTCTCTGGGCATCGCTTACTACGTCAGTGGGGTGCTGCCCTTCTCCGCCAGCCAGCTGGAGCTGGTACACTGAGGGAGGGGTGGATGGACAGAGGGTGAAAGTTTGGCTTGGGCTACATTCTGGTTATCCACCCTTGTCCAGAAGTGTGCACTTGCACACTCCCCTTTTTATGGATTTAAAAGCGTAGGAGTGGTGTAAGCGTTGGCTGGTTTCAACCTTCGTGAAATCGTTACGAGAAAGTGTGCAAGTGCACACTTCGGGGGAAAGGCGGAGAATGGGGACTCAGCCATGGATGCATCTGCAGTCTGGCGTATGTGTGTTATATGAACATTTTCTCACTGTGGCCAGTTATACATGAGAATGCACATCATTTCATGTGTCATTAATTTGTGTGACTAAATTGACCAAATATCGACCAGTGACGTGACCATCTTCTTTCTGGAATACCGAGCTTTTAAAGCATAACTATCAAAACAAGAACATATTCAGTACCAGTCAAAAGTTTGGAAACACATTCAAGAGTTTCTATATGTTTTATTCAAGATTGTGCAAAGCTGTCAAGGCAAAGGGTGGCTACTTGGAGAATCTCAAATGTAACATATATTTTGATTTGTTTTAACACTTTTTTGGTTACTACATGATTCCATATGTGTTATTTCATAGTTTTGTCTTCACTATTATTCTACCATGTAGAAAATAGTTTGTTTTTTTTAAACAAACCTGGAATGAGGTGTGTCCAACCTTTTGACTGATACTGTACATTTCTTACATGCGGTTTCATAACTTTTCATGTCTATTTCAGTTTTGACCGTATTCAGCTCTATATGAAGCAACTGTTGTATTATGGACCTTTTTCCTAATGTCACAATATGTATTGTTCTGTGTTGTGTGGAGTAACAAGCTGTATATTGCTATAGTTTTTTTGTGTGCGTAATTATTTACTTGTGTTTTGTTATTTTTCTGTTTCTTGTTTGAAAAGGGCCCATTTGTTAATTGATTTACCCTACAAGGTCAAATCCTCTTGCAAGGTCAATATTTTAGTTTTATTTCCATTCTTACCATTTTAACTGAAGTCTGTTTCTCTCACACTAGTTGCACATTTCCCTAATAATGCTAATCAGGCTATAACTGTTGAATCTTACATGGTACAAACATCTAACAGTGTGTAGAGTTACCCTGGGTGTCAGTCTGTTTCTGCTCTCTTACCAACAAACTGTTCTGGGATCAGGTTAGTGGAGAGTTATCCTGGGTGTCAGTCTGTTTCTGCTCTCTTACCAACAAACTGTTCTGGGATCAGGTTAGTGTAGAGTTACCCTGGGTGTCAGTCTGTTTCTGCTCTCTTATCAACAAACTGTTCTGGGATCAGGTTAGTGTAGAGTTATCCTGGGTGTCAGTCTGTTTCTGCTCTCTTATCAACAAACTGTTCTGGGATCAGGTTAGTGTAGAGTTATCCTGGGTGTCAGTCTGTTTCTGCTCTCTTATCAACAAACTGTTCTGGGATTAGGTTAGTGTAGAGTTACCCTGGGTGTCAGTCTGTTTCTGCTCTCTTATCAACAAACTGTTCTGGGATCAGGTTAGTGTAGAGTTACCCTGGGTGTCAGTCTGTTTCTGCTCTCTTACCAACAAACTGTTCTGGGATCAGGTTAGTGTAGAGTTATCCTGGGTGTCACTCTGTTTCTGCTCTCTTACCAACTCATTAAAGGAAGTGTGATGTCACGTCTTCATATTGAGAGCATAAACTGTTCTGGGATCAGGCTAGTGTAGAGTTGCATGGGAATGTAATGTAAAGGGATGTGTCATGTTTCCCTCGTCCATCACCAAGTCAAGTACAATATGAACTACAGAGTAGCACCTTTTATAGCCTCTTTGAACTAAAGATAAATGTTTGCTGTATTTTATTTAGCATTTCATCTGTGTAGTTCACATCATGCAGCTTAGTTACATTTAACATTTATGAATAGTTATTTCTAATATTATGTTGTTGTTTTTTTGCTATGTCAATCGTAGCATCCATCACATATTCTAAACCATATAGTTTAACGATTGATTCAGTTGTTTTGTGTCTGGATCTTGTAGAATAACATTTGAGGTATATCCATAATGTGATGTGTAAAATGAATTGATCACATACAAAATACATACTGAACTTCCAAAATGTTTAATGTTTCTATTAATCAAATTGGAGACAGGAAACACTCCTCAAATAGGCAGAGGGGGGTCCATCAGTAGCCTTGGTAACAAGGCCTGGGGTAGAGGGAGGTCCATCAGTAGTCTTGGTAACAAGGCCTGGGGTAGAGGGAGGTCCATCAGTAGCCTTGGTAACAAGGCCTGGGGTAGAGGGAGGTCCATCAGTAGTCTTGGTAACAAGGCCTGGGGTAGAGGGAGGTCCATCAGTAGCCTTGGTAACAAGGCCTGGGGTAGAGGGAGGTCCATCAGTAGCCTTGGTAACAAGGCCTGGGGTAGAGGGAGGTCCTGACAGGGCTCTGATGATACAGGCAGGTGCATAGGGGACAAAACATGTCCTTGTCCCAGTCCTGTCTTCTTCTGTCTCTGATTCACTTTCACTTATGTTGACAGAGAGATGCTCCCCACCCTGTTCCCCTTATGGACAGGGACTGAATTGAGATCTCAAACAAGTCCCTTTAAACCACGCAGCCAATCTACCTATAAGAAAATAGAAAATAACAGCAACTAGGATGATCACCAAAACAACCACCAACACCACCTCCAACATAGTTGGCCTTCCTGTGTCTCTCTTTGGGAGTGATAGTGAGAACAACAGCTTCTGGAATTCCTCTCGTCTGTTTGTCAGGGCGGAGGAGACATAGGTATTTCCCCTGATCATAAAGGCTCAAGTCAGTGAGGGGGAGGGAAATGTGTCCCTGTCTGTAAGCATCGTTGGACCCAGAATCCCAGTTCTCAAACCGAGGGCCATAGGTTATATTCCCTGCTGTGACATTCAGTACAGTCTCTACATCCTTTTCGAAGTAGATGTGTACCTCACTGTCAAGCAGGTTTACCTTCATCAATGGGGACTAAAACTACAAATTGTACATCTTCTTGAGTCTTACCGCAATAACACTCAAACCACCCATTGTCATTAAATACAACAGAGGTGATGTTGAGATAGAGGTCTCCATCCCCGGGTTTAACCCTGTTCTCAAAGCCCACTCCGGGTGTGAATTCTCCTTGGTGCAGTGTAGCGACCGTGGTGTGTGTAACACCTGCTGATTCACTCTCATGGCGATGCTTCCATTCTATAAAACCATCACATGATCCAGAGAAGGGGAGTGTGACAGTGTCATTCAAAACGACTGTAATTGTTGGACGCACGGAGGATTCCACAACGTAGAAAAACACATGGTGGTAAACAGAGATAAACACTGTCTTCCAAAAACAATTCATTGTAGTTTGCTGGTCAGTGGTGTAAAAAGCTTAAAAACTTCTGTTGATAGCAGCTATAACCAGCTGATAGTCTGCAAACTATTCCAGATATCTGGGATGGTTCTGCCCCGTGTTAAATAACCTATGCGTACCTGCCTGTGCTGCTCAGCAGTAGCGGTCCCTAATAACTTCCAGGTAGAGTAAATTAACATTTTGGAAAAAATAATCACCTAGAAAAGGGGTCTGGGACTGTTGGGGTCCACTGGCCTGTTGGGGTCCACTGGGCTGTTGGGGTCCACTGGGCTGTTGGGGTCCACTGGGCTGTTGGGGTCCACTGGCCTGTTGGGGTCCACTGGCCTGTTGGGGTCCACTGGGCTGTTGGGGTCCACTGGGCTGTTGGGGTCCACTGGCCTGTTGGGGTCCACTGGGCTGTTGGGGTCCACTGGCCTGTTGGGGTCCACTGGGCTGTTGGGGTCCACTGGCCTGTTGGGGGTCCACTGGGCTGTTGGGGTCCACTGGCCTGTTGGGGTCCACTGGCCTGTTGGGGTCCACTGGGCTGTTGGGGTCCACTGGGCTGTTGGGGTCCACTGGCCTGTTGGGGTCCACTGGGCTGTTGGGGTCCACTGGGCTGTTGGGGTTCAGGTCCTGGGAGGTTTGGGGGGCCAAGGAAGTTCTTCCTGGCAATGATTAAGCAATCAGGCTTCTGGTTACCTTGTTGGTGTTGTTCTTCTGGCTACCTTGTTGGTGTTGTTCTTCTGGCTACCTTGTTGGTGTTGTTCTTCTGGTTACCTTGTTGGTGTTGTTCTTCTGGCTACCTTGTTGGTGTTGTTCTTCTGGCTACCTTGTTGGTGTTGTTCTTCTGGCTACCTTGTTGGTGTTGTTCTTCTGGCTACCTTGTTGGTGTTGTTCTTCTGGCTACCTTGTTGGTGTTGTTCTTCTGGCTACCTTGTTGGTGTTGTTCTTCTGGCTACCTTGTTGGTGTTGTTCTTCAGTCTCCTTCTGGCTACTTTGGATAGCTCAGTGTCAGTGACAGTGGAGGCTGCTGAGGGGAGGACGACTCATAAAAAGCTTGACAGAGCAGCTGTACTACAGTGGGTGTAGCTTGTTTTGGATTGGCAGCAGAGTATCTTGTTTTGTTTGATCAATGCATAATGTGTGTGCCTCCCACCAGTACTTATAAAAGGTTCTGCTGTAGCAGCTGGTCAGATGAAATTCCCTGTGTAGTGGCAGTTATCTTCAGTCGTTGTTCTGTTATGACTGTGCAATACTTATATTTACTCTGAATAATGAAGAGTGTTTGATGGTCCTGTCATGTGGTCAGCATAGCAGGTTGTTTGTTTCCTCTCCATGTTTCTGTTGTTAGTATTACACCATTTCTCACATCACAGAGTTGGAATAACATAAGAGTGTCAGGGCCATAGTAGCTGGGGTCACATTTTTACTGAAGGTTTGTCCGATTCTACACATTTATCCATGACTTATGCCATGTTAATATGCTATCTGAGTGAGAGTGAATAACAAAATATATGAGGGTCACCTGGAGGTCAGGGTCCCTGGGGAATGGGCCCTCGTTGCCTGGTTGGTAATTCAGCCATGATTACTACAAGTTTAGCAGGCTAAACTAGGCTCATTTACCAATGTAAAACATGTTAACTGACATGGTGGGGTGATTGAGTGACTATCAGTGGGTGACATATAACAAGAGGAAAATTGTTGATTCACAACCAAGTTTCGAAATTGCACTTTGTGTAATTTATATATGCATGTCGTCTTCCTACAAACTGGGACTGCGTCCTAAATAGCACCCTTTTCTCAATTCGGGCCACTAGAGCCCCCCAGCACTATATAGGGAGTAGGGTGCCATATAGGGAGTAGGGTGCCATATAGGGAGTAGGGTTTACGGACAGAAACCTTGGTTACTTGGCCGTGGGCTTTGGCCATCCCCTAGAACAGCGGTTCTTAACCTTTTTCAGCCTGGGACCCAAATTAGAAATTCTGTGTTTTCTTGGGACCCAAATGAGAAATTCTGTGTTTTCCTGGGACCCAAGCTTAGGAACATATGCAACTACTTGTAAATATTGGTACATTTCATTGTCCTTATGCCTAAAACAAATGCAATATAGACAAAAGCAAAGAAACAATGAAATGGCCATATAAATAGCTAGTCATGTTTATTTCCCCATTAAAAACTCGGACATATCCGTCTAGGTTGGAACTGTTGCTGTTAAAATTCATGAAATAATTTTCGTTCTGAACTGGAATAAACTGATTGATCCAGGTTGTATCATATCCGGCCGTGATCGGGAGTCCCATACGGCAGCGCACAATTATCCCAGCGTCGTCCAGGTTTGGCCGGGGTAGGCCGTCATTGTAAATAATTATTTGTTCCTAACTGACTTGCCTAGTTAAATGAAGGTTCAATTTAAATAAAAAACATATTTAAAAAACTATCACACAGATGTAGACCAGAAAACACACACAGTCCTAATGAGAGGTGTGTGGCTGGTTGAAGTTTTCAACACGCATGTCTGTTCTGGGATCAGTTTTTGACTGTGTAATACTGAGGTCATGCTCAGCATTTAGACTGTTTCTGTACTTGTTTTTTTAAAGTAATGCAGAGTTGAGAACCCTGACTGACATAGGCACGTGGTGCCAAACTGGACCAGAACATCTACTGCTTTCTCAGACTGGCAAGAGACAGCTTCCTGTTGTAGATGAGCCAAAGTTTATTCCAGTTCAGAATAGAAATGATGACTTGTACTTTAACCGCAACGGTTCCAACTTGTTTTCAACAATAATTTCTACAGTAAGATGTACAGTAGGCCTGATCATTTTTCATCTGTACTGTTACTTACTCACTCACTGTGTATCTCACTGATCATCCCTAAAGCCAACACCTCATTTGGCCGCCTTTCGTTCCAGTACTCTGCTGCCTGTGACTGGAACGAATTGCAAAAATCCCTGAAGTTTGAGACTTCAAACATCCGCTATCTGAGCAGCTAACCAATCGCTGCAGCTGTACATAGTCTGTTGGTAAATAGCCCACCCATTTTCACTTACCTCATCCCCATACTGTTTTTATTAATTTACTTGTCTGCTCTTTTGCACACCAATATCTCTACCTGTACATGACCATCTGATCATTTATCACTCCAGTGTTAATCTGCAAAATTGTAATTATTCGCCTACCTCCTCATGCCTTTTGCACACAATGTATATAGACTCCCCTTTTTTTCTACTGTGTTATTGACTTGTTAATTGTTTACTCCATGTGTAACTCTGTGTTGTCTTTTCACACTGCTATGCTTTATCTTGGCCAGGTCGCAGTTGCAAATGAGAACTTGTTCTCAACTAGCCTACCTGGTTAAATAAAGGTGAAATAAAAAATTAAAAAATAAACTTAGGGTTGCACTATCAGTAGCCGCAGTTGCACTTGGCCAAATCAATTCATTATATAATTATACATTTACTCTGACACGTCGCTACCCACCATGAACAGATCCACGACCCAAACTTTAAAAAAGGCTGCCCGAGAAGACTCCTTGTCTTCCTGTGTTCTGTACATTGATATGAGCTATGTGTGTGTGTGTAACAGTATAGCATCCGTCCTTACCCGGGCTCGAACCAGGGACCCTCTGCCACCGACAGCTTCCTGTTGTAGATGAGCCAAAGTTTATTCCAGTTCAGAATATAAATGATGACATGTACTTTAACCGCAACGGTTCCAACTTGTTTTCAACAATAATTTCTACAGTAAGATGTACAGTAGGCCTGATCATTTTTCATCTGTACTGTTACTTAGGGTTGCACTATCAGTAGCTAGCTAACTTGCTTTGGCTAACGTTCGCTATTAGATGTGTACAAGGCCAGGGGGTTGTTTGAAAGAGAAACTCACATCTAGTACTATGAGAGAGTACTCCCTTATTTCTGCTCATCATCACCTTTTATAAAATGACAACACTGCTTTGCCAGCTGACTGACTTTTCCACTGTGGAAGCACTGTTTCCTGAAGCATTCTGCCCTGTTCTGAAACAATCCCCAGGGTATACCGTCATGCTGTGGATGTTTGGTCAGGACGTGCCGTTATATGAATTTGTTCGTTTTGATTGACTCATTAGTAAGCACTTCCCCGCACAAAACACATTGAGGGAGCTCCTCGTTAATTCTCAAAGTTTATATGAAAGAGAGAAACTAATCGGTGTATTGGCTTTTCATGACGATTGAGCTCAGTCAGAAGTTGCGAGCATGAGTCCATTTTGCGAGTAGGAATGACAGGTCAGTGGTTGACAGCGAAACATCTGCTATTCAACGACAGCGCTGCAGCGTGTGTCGCTGAGTGATCTTCAAGAAAACTCCAGAAAAATATATGTTAAACCGCGAAGCACACGGGCATCTCCCTCTCCCACAGCTGCCAAACTGAGCAGAGACCGATGCAAAGCAGAGAGCGCACTAAACAGGGACCGCAGTTGCACTTGGCCAAATCAATTCATTATATAATTATACATTTACTCTGACACGTCGCTTACCCACCATGAACAGATCCACGACCCAAACTTTAAAAGAGGCTGCCCGAGAAGACTCCTTGTCTTCCTGTGTTCTGAACATTGATATGAGCTATGTGTGTGTGTAACAGTACAGCTTCCGTCCCTACCCTCGTCCCTACCTGGGCTCGAACCAGGGACCCTCTGCCACCTTCGAAGCATCGTTAACGAGCTAGCCATTTCACACGGGTTACACGTGCGTGCGTGTTTTCAGGCATCACTGAAGCAAAGTCAATTCAGACAGAGGGGAGTTTATGTGTCACTGCGCGCTGTTGTTAATTTCTTTCTTGGGTTTTTGCAATTTCAAACCATTTCTCATTGTTGTTCATTTTCTTCAGTTGTCTGTTTGATTTTTAAAAATTTGATAGGGAAGCTGAGACGTCAAATATACCGTTTAGGTTTTCTACTGTCAAGTTTACACTTTCACTATTACAGTGGAACGTTTTATCCAAGACATTGTCTAAAGGTTTGAATTTGTTGTTGCCTCATTTTTTCCTTACATCTATAGCATTTCTTAATATTATTCTGTTCCTATTTTCAGCCTTGTGGTCTTCGCTGGACAAAGGTTGTTATCCGGTTTTGTGATCAAATATAATGTAGGTCAGGTGGAATTATTTTCTTCTGTCATGGCTGGTTAGGGGCAGTTCCCTTTGATGCAGTGGCTGTGATAAGACAGTGAGTGACATATACCAAGAGGAAAATTGCTGATTTATAACCAAGTTTGGAAATTGCACTTTGTGTTTTCTACTACTCTAACTCTTAACAGCAAGTTGAGACCCCTGGCTCTATTTTAACAAACCTAATGCAATGGTAAATCTCAGCGCTGTTGGTGGATCTATAGGTTAGGTCTTGTGTCAGAAATAGTTTTCTATTTTCACAACCAAGGTTGATGGGCGAAGGGGATGGGTTTTGACGAATCAACAAGTTGTGAGTGGTGAATCAAAATGGTTAATCGTTCAAATTCGTTTTTAAATTAACGAATAACAAGCAATCTGTTTGTTTTAAACAACAACAATAAAATATGTAATAAGTGTAATGATATCATAAAATCGCCAGTATAGAAAAGACACAAGGCATTGGCGTTGAACCAGCCTTGGGTAAGGGGGGCTTGTGTTTTGAACATATGAAACGGAAAACAAGATATTGTTACACGATCATAACTTCTAAAAACGAGGTATTCACTGAGGTTCTCATATCTAGCTTCAGGATGGGCCTGGACACATGTAGCCTACAGGATGGAGAGTGTTTTCCGCACGCCCAATACCGGAGCTACATGGCTAAAATAATGTAGGCCTGCCTACAATATAAAAAGGTCAGCAAATGTCAACTCACTATTTTACTCCACTCAAACTTGACCTTTTAATATAGCTTTGTTGATTAAGATGCATTTCCAGTCGGTTTCACGAGACAAACAAACCCTTTATCAACAGCCTTGATTACCGGAAGGCTCCCGCATCCGCTTTCAAAATGCATGCCATAATACTGCTAACACCAGCTTTTGGTTGGTATTAAGTATCCCTACCAGCGCTGCCTGAAATTAGGACTTTTCCCCTCTGAACGCAAACGAGCTAATATAAAACCGGTAAATTACCAATCCTTGCGCAACAGTTTGACTTTAACAGGTCGAAATTGCCAATGAACATACGTGCATTTCACACTAGCACCACCTTAACGCCAGCCGAAAATAAAGCCCCTCCTAATATATATGTGTATATATAGTAACCGTCAAAAGTTTGGCTAAACCAACTCATTCAAGGGTTTTTCTTTATTTTTATTATTTCTACATTGTAGAATAGCAGTGAGACGTCAAAACTATGAAATAACACATTAGGAATCATATAGTAACCAAAAAAGTGTTCTATTTTATATTTCAGATTTTTCGAACGAGCCACCCTTTGCCTTGATGACAGCTTTGCACACTCTTGGCATTCTCTCAACCAGCTTCATGAGGTAGTCATCTGGAATGCATTTCAATTAATAGGTGTGCCTTGTTAAAAGTTAATTTGTGGAATGTCATTCCAAGGTAGGGGTGGTATACAGAAGGTAGCTCTATTTGTTAAAAGACCAAGTCCATATTACGGCAAGAACAGCTCAAATAAGCAAATAGAAATGACAGTCCATCATTACTTTAAGCGCAGTCTCAAAAACCATCCGGCGCTATGGTGAAACTGGCTCTCATGAGGACCGCCACTGGAAAGGAAGACCAAGAGTTACCTCTGCTGCAGAGGACAAGTTCATTAGAGTTACCAGTCCAAATAAATTATTCACAGAGTTCAAGTAACAAGCACATCTCAACATCAACTGTTCAGTGGAGACTGCGTGAATCAGGCCTTCATGGTCAAATTGCTGCAAAGAAACCAGTAATAAAGGACACCAATAAGAAGAAGAGACTTGCTTAGGCCAAGAAACACGAGCAACGGTCATTAGACTGGTGGAAATCTGTCCTTTGGTCTGATGAGTGCAAAATTGAGATTTTTGGATGCAACCGCCATTTCTTTGTGAGACACAGAGTATGTGAAATGATGTTCGGTGTGGTTCCCACCGTGAAGCATGGAGGAGGAGGTGTGATGGTGTGGGGGTTCTTTGCTGGTGACACTATCAGTGATTTATTTAGAATTCAAGGCACACTTAACCAGCATGGCTACCATACCATTCTGCAGTGATACGCCATCCCATCTGGTTTGCGCTTAGTCGGACTATCATTTGTTTTTCAACAGGACACTTACCCAACACACCTCCAGGCTGTGTAAGGACTATTTGACCAAGAAGGAGAGTGATGGAGTGCTGCATTAGATGGCATGGCCTCCACAATCACCCGACCTCAACCCAGTTGAGATGGTTTGGGATGAGTTGGACCGCAGAGTGAAGGAAAAGCAGCCAACAAGTGCTCAGCATATGTGGGAACTCCTTCAAGACTGTTGGAAAAGCATTCATCATGAAGTTGGTTATAGGTGTGGTTGAATTTATTCTGCAGGTGTCGTTGAATGTGTTCGGTTAGGGGAATTCCCTTTGATGCAGTGGCTGTGATAAGACAGTGAGTAACATATAACAAGAGGAAAATTGCTGATGCACAAGTTTCGAAATTACACTTTGTGTATTCTACTATTTTAATTCTTTGTGAGACACAGAGTATGTGAGCTGATGATTTCCGCATGTGTGGTTCCCACCGTGAAGCATGGAGGAGGAGGAGGTGTGATGCTGTGTGGGTTCTTTGCTCGTGACACTGTCAGTGATTTATTTAGAATTCAAGGCACACTTAACCAGCATTGCTACCATATCATTCTGCAGTGATACACCATCCAATCTGGTTTGCGTTTAGTCAGACTGTCATTTGTTTTTCAACAGGACAATTACCACACTACTCCTGCAAGACTGTTGGAAAAGCATTTATCATGAAGCTGGTTGAGAAAATGCCAAGAGTGTGCAAAGCTGTCATTTAAGCAAATGGTGGCTACTTTGAAGAATCTCAAATGTAAAATGTAACTTTTTTTTTGTTACTTCAGAGTTATGTGTTATTTCATAGTTTTGATATCTTCACTAGCTCAAGCAGTTATTTATTCTGTGAATCTTTGATTTTGTGTTGATGCTGAATATTAACAGCTGCTAGTTTGTGGTCAGCACCAACTCTCTATGTCCCTTTGTAATGCACCCATGCTCCCTACCTTAAAGGGCAAAATACCTTTATGGTGGAAAAAGAGTACCTGTTCCAGCCCATACGATGTCAAAATATATACACTAGATGGCGCTAAAGTTTAAAATATAATGCATGTGTCACCAACGAGTGAAGTCAGGAATACTCATCAACTCTTGGGGAAGGGAGGGCAGGGGGAGTATGTTATAATTCACTCCATTTAACCTGTTGAAACTCTGGGGGCGCTATATCATTTTTGGATAAAAAGACGTGCCCGTTTTAAGCGCAATATTTTGTCACAAAAAGATGCTCGACTATGCATATAATTGGTAGCTTAGGAAAGAAAACACTCTGACGTTTCCAGAACTGCAAAGATATTTTCTGTGCGTGCCCTAGAACGTGAGCTACAGGCAAAACCAAGATGAAACGGCATCCAGGAAATGAGCAGGATTTTTGAGGCTTAGTTTTCCATTGTCTCCTTATATGGCTGTGAATGCGAGAGGAGTGAGTCAGCCCTTTCTGTCGTTTCCCCAAGGTGTCTGCAGCATTGTGACGTATTTGTAGGCATATCATTGGAAGATTGACCATAAGAGACCACATTTACCAGGTGTCCGCCCGGTGTCCTGCGCCGAAATTGGTGCGCAAAAGTCAGCTGCAAGTATTTTTCCACAGAATTCAGAGAAGAATGCAGGCTTCCACGAACGATATATCAATGAAGAGATATGTTGTAAGTCGCTCTGGATAAGAGCGTCTGCTAAATGACTTAAATGTAAATGTAAATGTAATATGTGAAAAAACACCTTGAGGATTGATTCCAAACAACGTTTGCCATGTTTCGGTCGATATTATGGAGTTAATTCGGAAAAAGTTTGACGTTATAGGTGACTGAATTTTCGGTTCGTTTCGGTAGCCAAATGTGATGTACAAAACGGAGCGATTTCTCCTACACAAAGACGCTTTCAGGAAAAACTGCACATTTGGCATGTAACTGAGAGTCTCCTCATTGAAAACATCCGAAGCTCGTCAAAGGTAAATTATTTTATTTATTTGGTTATCTGGTTTTTGTGAAAATGTTGCGTGCTAAATGCTACTCAAAATGCTAAGCTAGCTTAGCATACTCTTACACAAATTAGTGAATTGCTATGGTTCAAAAGCATATTTTGAAAATCTGAGATGATAGTGTTGTTAAGAAAAGGCTAAGCTTGAGAGTAGGCGCATTATTTTCATTTTATTTGTGATTTTCAGAAATCGTTAACGTTACATTATGCTAATGAGCTTCAGGCTATAACTGTATACAGGTTTTTTTCATAGCCAAATGTGAACAAAACGGAGCGATTTGTCCTACACAAGTAATATTTTTTTGAAAAACTGCACATTTGCTATGTAACTGAGAGTCTCCTCATTGAAAACATCCAAAGCTCTTCAAAGGTAAATGATTTTATTTATTTGGTTATCTGGTTTTTGTGAAAATGTTGCGTGCTAAATGCTACTCAAAATGCTAAGCTAGCTTAGCATACTCTTACACAAATTAGTGAATTGTTATGGTTCAAAAGCATATTTTGAAAATCTGAGATGACAGTGTTGTTAAGAAAAGGCTAAGCTTGAGAGTAGGCGCATTATTTTCATTTTATTTGCGATTTTCAGAAATCGTTAACGTTGCGTTATGCTAATGAGGCTTTAGTCACGATCCCGGATCCGGGATGGGGAGTTTCAAGAAGTTAACAGCTTTCAAACACAGGTTAGAAACAGGATATCTGGGAAAATACATTTCTGGAGGATCACAAAAATATGTTTGCTTACTAATCCAATAGGGGCGGCAGGGTAGTGTAGTGGTTAGAGTGTCAGACTAGTAACTGAAAGGTTGCTGAATCAAAGCCCTGACCTGACAAGATAAATATCTGTCTTTCTGAACAAGGCAGTTAACCCACTGTTCCTAGGCTGTCAATTCAAATATGAATTTGTTCTTAACTGACTTGCCTAGTTAAATCAAGGTGAGAAAAAAAAAATGCAACAGTGTTTGGTACAAGTTCACTTTCTTGGCCAGGCTGTTTACCTCACATCTGAAGGATGGTTTATAAAATTGGGAACCAAGATGGTTACCAGTGTATCCTGTTATCACCTGGACTGTTTTTTGACGCCAAGAAGAAAAAAACTCCAGGCCTCCGTCATAGCTGTCAATTTATACATGCGGACTCTCCTTCACTGCAGCCGAGGTGAGTAAAACATTTAAACGTGTTAACCCTCGCAAGGCTGCAGGCCCAGACGGCATCCCCAGCCGCGCCCTCAGAGCATGCACAGACCAGCTGGCTGGTGTGTTTACGGACATATTCAATCAATCCCTATACCAGTCTGCTGTTCCCACATGCTTCAAGAGGGCCACCATTGTTCCTGTTCCCAAGAAAGCGAAGGAAACTGAGCTAAACGACTACCGCCCCGTAGCACTCACTTCCGTCATCATGAAGTGCTTTGAGAGACTAGTCAAGGACCATATCACCTCCACCCTACCTGACACCCTAGACCCACTCCAATTTGCTTACCGCCAAAATAGGTCCACAGACGATGCAATCACAACCACACTGCACACTGCCCTAACCCATCTGGACAAGAGGAATACCTATGTGAGAATGCTGTTCATCGACTACAGCTCGGCATTTAACACCATAGTACCCTCCAAGCTCGTCATCAAGCTCGAGACCCTGGGTCTCGACCCCGCTCTGTGCAACTGGGTACTGGACTTCCTGACGGGCCGCCCCCCAGGTGGTGAGGGTAGGCAACAACATCTCTACCCCGCTGACCCTCAACACTGGGGCCCCACAAGGGTGCGTTCTGAGCCCTCTCCTGTACTCCCTGTTCACCCACGACTGCGTGGCCACGCACGCCTCCAACTCAATCATCAAGTTTGCGGACGACACAACAGTGGTAGGCTTGATTACCAACAACGACGAGATGGCCTACAGGGAGGAGGTGAGGGCCCTCGGAGTGTGGTGTCAGGAAAATAACCTCACACTCAACGTCAACAAAACTAAGGAGATGATTGTGGACTTCAGGAAACAGCAGAGGGAACACCCCCATCGATGGAACAGTAGTGGAAAGGGTAGTAAGTTTTACGTTCCTCGGCATACACATCACAGACAAACTGAATTGGTCCACCCACACAGACAGCATCGTGAAGAAGGCGCAGCAGCGCCTCTTCAACCTCAGGAGGCTGAAGAAATTCGGCTTGTCACCAAAAGCACTCACAAACTTCTACAGATGCACAATCGAGAGCATCCTGGCGGGCTGTATCACCGCCTGGTACGGCAACTGCTCCGCCCACAACCATAAGGCTCTCTAGACGGTAGTGAGGTCTGCACAACGCATCACCGGGGGCAAACTACCTGCCCTCCAGGAAACCTACACCACCCAATGTTACAGGAAGAAAAAAATAAGTAATTACAGGGGTCAGTTTGGGAAAAAAGTATCCGGTCTGAAAGGTCCTCTGGAATAACGGACATTCTGGGGTAATAAATACATAACCAACGTCTTCTAGTAATACTAGTCCAGTGTAAATAGGACTATAGCCTTAATAATAACTCCTGCAGAATGAAACATTTATTACAGTAAGATTATACACTAAATGTTGGCAAAATGTGGACTTGGGAACAGGAGTGGAGAAATATATATTTTTATGTCTGCATGTTGAGAGAATGCAATGCTCATTAGATAACATCTGTAGACGTGATGTCTTCATCATAACAGCAGTCTTCCATGGAAACATATAATGAATGAGAAGAGAGACATATAGGTTGCCATCTCCATCTGCATGGCCTGATGAGCCATGGGTTATACATCACTGTTTACATCCCTGACAGCTGAGAATATAGGCCACATGTGTCAAACTCATTCCATGGAGGGCAGAGTTTCTGCAGGTTTTCACCCCTCCCTTATACTTGATTGATCATTTAAGGTAATTGATTAGTTAAACTCCCCTCACTGGTTGTCTAGGTCTTAATTGGACACAACTTGTAAAACCAGCATACACTCAGTCCTCCATGGAATGAGTTTGACAACCCTGATTTAGGGCCCAGGGCCTCAGCTTGGATCAGGGCCTTAGTCTTGGACTGTTTTCCCCAGTTCTTACTGTTTTCACACTTTAATAACTCTTGTTTGTTTAATTTAAAATACAGTTGAGAACTTCTCATACACTAATCAGGATAGAACTGTTGTGTGGATAAAATATTTAATACAACAGACAGTTTGTACCATTTGTGTGTTACAAGTGTGAAATATATTTTTAAACTGTGTTCTTTGAGCTTGGTCTAAAATCATGTTTTAGGAAATGTCCACAATGCAACTATTACAGATCTAGAAGGACAGTTGGTAGGTGACAATATTTGTGTGTTACACATGTGAAATACCTTTTGAAACAGTTGTCCATGAACATGGCCTAAACTTGTGTTTAAAGCCATTTCCACACTCTAATTAGTACTGTACAGAACTGTAAGGAGAGATGATATGAGACACCATTTGTTTTACAACAGTGAATTATATTTTAGCTGCATTTAAAACAATGTTAGAAATAGTTAGGCTACAATAGCTACAAAATATAGAAACCACATTCGACAAAGATTATTTCTAATATGATGTTATGTTCTTTTGCTTTGTCAGTCATAGCGTCCATCATAGTGGACCTACATAGCACACAGAGGTACAGTATCCATCATCACATATTGTAAACCATGTAGTTAACGATTGATTCAGTTGTTTTGTGTCTGGATCTTGTAGAATAACATTTGAGGTATATCCATAATGTGATGTGTAAAATGAATTGATCACGTACAAAATACATTCAACTACCAAAAGTTAAAGTTTAACATTTTATTAAACAAACTGGAGACAGTAAACAATCATGAAATATATATTATAGGGAGGTCCATCATCTTGGTAACAAGGCCTGGGATAGAGGGAGGTTCTTCAGTACCATTGGTGACAAGGCCTGGGATAGAGGGAGGTCATTCAGTACCATTGGTGACAAGGCCTGGGGTAGAGGGAGGTCAATCAGTAGCCTTGGTAACAAGTCCGGTGGTCGAGGGAGGTTCTGACAGGGCTCTGATGATACAGGCAGTTGCATAGGGGACAAAACATGTCCTTGTCCCAGTCCTGTCTTCTTCTGTCTCTGATTCACTTTCACTTATGTTGACAGAGAGATGCTCCCCACCCTGTTCCCCTTCTGGACAGGGACTGAACTGAGATCTCAAACAAGTCCCTTTAAACCAAGCAGCCATTGTTTCTTTCAATCTACCTCCAGGAAAACAGTAAACAGCAACTAGGATGATCACCAAAACTACCACCAACACCACCACCTTCACCCATGTTGGCATTCCTGTGTTGTCGTTGTTCTTTTCTTTGGGTGTGATATTGAGAATTACAGCTCCTGGATTTCCTCTCTGGTGGTCAGGTCCGAAGAAACACAGGTATGTCCCCTGATCAGAAAGGCGTAAGTCTGTGAGGTTGAGGAAAATGTCTCCGTTTCGGTAAGCATCCATGGACACAGATACCCTGTCATTATACCCAGAGCCATAGGTTACATTCCCTGCACTGATGGTAGACACATTCTGTCCATCTTTCATCCATTGGACATATATCTCACTGTCCTTAGTCTGTTTATTAGTTAAGCCATGGCAGGCAAGTGTGACATGTCCTCCAACATGGGCAGATTTGTCAGTGGGGACCAAAACTTGTAGATTTACATGCTGTATGTACTCGCCACAGACACACTCGTACAACCCCATGTCATTGTACTCAGCTGAGGAGATGGTTAGAGAGAATTTTCCATCCCTGTTTTCAAACCTCTTCTTAAAAAATCCTTCACCTGTGGTTAAATGATCTCCATCAAGTTTAGCAACCATCTTCATGGACCCTGATTGAGATTCCTGATAACGCCTCAACTCGATGACACCACCAACGCATGATCCAGAGCAGAGTGTAACTGGGTCATTCAACATCACTGTTAAATTGATAGGATGAGACAATGAGTATTTTACAACAAGTGCAAACAGGAAAAAGGTGATGACTCGTCCCCCTTCATAATCGAAGCAGTTCTCTATAGGCAGTGCTCACGCCCTCAATTTGGCTTCAGGAAACTTTGTTGTTTCTGGACGGTTGGCAGCACTTTTATGCATACAGAAATCTCACTCACTCACTTTATAAAGGTAACATCTTCGGTGAGATGGTGACTCCTCGTCCTTATCCGAAAGTGTTCTGCTCCTAACATTACCAAGGTTTATACTGCTGCGGTTTGTGTTCAAGAGTTCCGTATGCACATTTTTTATTTTCTTATAAGAACATTACATTACACACTACTACGTTTCACAAATATATAACGTAAATAATATATTAACTAACTAAGTAAAACTAACTTAGTTTTAGCAGAAAATTTAACAGATAATATCGGTACCACAGAAATATAACGATAGTATAATGTATATAATCATATTGTGTGTATATGATGATATTTAAGAAAAGGGAACAGAGGACACAGGGACATCGTTATGGTAGTTGAATTCGTCTGCTGGTTTGACAATGAATACGCGTCTTAACTCGGAGAAGCAGCTGAAGTGGGGTCGGTCAGGAGGAGAACGGCTGGGCTGTGAGCGTATCGGGAGCACTGCCAGTGAAGCCGCGGAACACCTATATATATACGCTTTAGCTCCTTCAGGCTCGTCGGCCGAGAGTGGATCTTCGGCCGAAAGTCTTTCACTTACTCAGAAGGCTGCCCCAACTACGCGCTCTACACCACACCCACATTACGCGCACTCCGCTGCCACCCCATGTAATTTGCTGACACTCTATCCTGTTCAGCCAGACTTGCCCCGCTACTGGTTGGATAAGCGTAATGTTGTAAGGACAGATGGAGGAGAGCCCGTGAGCCTGTTTCCCCCTGTTCTCTGACGGACCAGTCTCTCACCATCTCTCCTTCTCTTTAGTCTATGGACCGTCAGATATTGAGGAAAGGGAATATTCTGTACGGCTTTCACTCGGTGGATCCAAGACCTCTCTCTACTCGACTCCGCTACCAGCCACCAGCATGACTTACACACTTCGTCGGTTTCTCTCTACTCTGCCACCGCTGCCATCCAGAGGGAGGTACAGGACAGTCGGACAGGCTTACTGTGTGGAGGAAGGACAGCAGCACCTCCACTACCAGGTTCAAGAATAGCTTTTATCTGACTGCTGTTTTTAACACTTTAGCATTCATGACTGTAGTGTTATTGTAATCTTACCACTCTGAACTTTTAGTTGTTGGTCTATTTCTATTTATTGATATTCTATTTGTGACTGTTTTACTGTATTCTGTGTACGTGCTACTATATGAGCGAGAGCTCCAACGAATAATTACAATGTATGAATTACTATTAATACTGGTAAATGGCAATATCGTACTTAAGAAAAATTGAATAAACCAATTGAATAAACATAAAATGACTGTCAGATGATTTATGTACCACATGAATATAATGGTATAATGTATAAAATGATAGTGTAGGCAGCGATATTATGATTATTGAGAAAAGGACACTGGGGACATGGTTGATATGGGTAATGGCAGTTTGACTAGTCTGCTGGTTTGACGCTGAAAATGGTTTGATTTCAACTGGCAGTTGTAGTGTTGCTGGAGGGAGAATAACGTCTGGGCTGTGTGAGGAGACGACAGTCAGCGGCAGGTGAAGCGGCTGAGCAGCTCTGCTATCTGGGGTGTAGCTCGTTTTGGCTCGAAGGACGAGCGTCTTTCACTTCCATGTTTGATCAGTGCAGAATGCCCGGCAGTCTTAAAATAAAAGTAATTTAAATGTTCTGATCGTGGCATAGCTGATCAAAGCTGCTATCGCGGCTGGTTTGGCAGATTTCCATGTGTTGCAGTGTCTGTGGTATCTCCAGTCTTTATTCTGTTATTAAACTGAGGGGGAGGAGTCACCATCGAACCGAATATGAAACCTTTATAAAGAACGTCTTTTCTGAGTGAAAATAAATGAGAGCGAAGCTGCCAAGCAACAATAAAGTACACTGAAGCCAGATTAAGTGTTTGAGAGCTGCCTTGATTATGAAGGGGAAAAGTGTAATGACTGTTTTCCTACTTGCACTTGTTGCAAAATCCTTTGTGTCTCTTCCTATCACTATAACAGTGATTTTGAACGACCCAGTTACACCCCCCTGCTCTGGATCATGCCATGGTGGCAGATATAAGAAGGGAAGGAAAGAACCATAGAATCAATGGACCATTCTGCTGTCACTCTGTGGATCCAAGACCAAGAAAACACATCCCCTCAGGAACAAACACTGGCATGTCACGCGCTTGTCTTTCGTCGCTACCAGCCACTGCTGAGTTCCTCTGCAGCCCAGCCCACTGAATTCGTAGGAGGAGGTCTACATTCCACACGCCACATTGCATCAACCAATGGCTGTGTGCCATGTCATTGACAATAATAAAGTACATATTTCATGCAGAACGCTCCATTCTCAGTTTTTAAAATAATATGTTTTGATATTAAGGAGGCTGTTGGTTTGTATGTGATCTTAGCACTATACTATAAGGGGTTCCTAGAAATCCATTGTGAGACTAATAACTTCATAGAGTTCTTCACTATCAATATATCTATCTATCACTATTACTATCTTTAGACAACCTATGGCTCTGGGTATAAGGACAGGGTATCTGGGTCCATGGATGGATTCCGACAGGGAGATATTTCCTTCATCCTCACTGACCTACGCCATTCTGATCAGGGGACATGCCTGTGTTTCTTCGGACCTGACCACCAGAGAGGAAATCCAGGAGCTGTCATTTTCACTATCACACCAAAAGAAAAGAACAACGACAACACAGGAATGCCAACATGGGTGGTGGTGGTGGTGGTTGTGGTTTTGGTGATCATCCTGGTTGCTGTTTCTATTTTCTTGGAGGTAGATTGAAAGAAAGAAGGCCTGCTTGGTTTAATGAGAGGTGTTCAAGATCTCAGTCCCTTTCCAGAAGGGGAGTGGGGAGCATCTCTCTGTCACCAAAAGTGAAAGTGAATCAGAGACAGAAGAAGACAGGACTGGGACAGGGACATGTTGTGTCCCCTTTGCTCCTGCTTGAATAATAAGAGATCGGTTAGAACCTCCCTCTACCCCAGGCCTTGTTACCAAGGCTACTGATGGACCTCCCTCTACCCCAGGCCTTGTAACCAAGGCTACTGATGGACCTCCCTCTACCCCAGGCTTTGTTACCAAGGCTACTGATGGACCTCCCTCTACCCCAGGCTTTGTTACCAAGGCTACTGATGGACGTCCCCCTAATATCTATTTCAGGAGTGTCTCCATTTAAAAAAATAAAATGTTGAACTTTAACTTTTGGTAGTTGAATGCATTTTGTACATGATCAATTCATTTTACACATCACATTATGGATATACCTCAATACATTTCTGGAGGATCACAAAAATATGTTTGCTTACTAATCCAATAGGGGCGGCAGGGTAGCGTAGTGGTTCGAGTGTCAGACTAGTAACTGAAAGGTTGCTGAATCAAAGCCCTGACCTGACAAGATAAATATCTGTCTTTCTGAACAAGGCAGTTAACCCACTGTTCCGAGGCTGTCAATTCAAATAAGAATTTGTTCTTAACTGACTTGCCTAGTTAAATCAAGGTGGAAAAAAAGCTATGCGACAGTGTTTAGTACAAGTTCACTTTCTAGGCCAGGCTGTTTACATCACATCTGAAGGATGGTTTAGAAAATTGTGAACCAAGATGATTACCAGTGTATCCTGTTATCACCTGGACTGCTTTTTGACACCTAGAAAAAAAAACTCCAGGCCTCCGTCATAGCTGTCAATTTATAGAGAAAAAGAAATAATTACAGGGGTCAGTTTGGGAAAAAAGAATCCGTTCTGAAAGGTCCTTTGGAATAACGGACATTCTGGGTAATAAATACATAACCAACGTCTTCTAGTAATACTAGTCCAGTGTAAATAGGAATATAGCCTTAATAATAACTCCTGCAGAATGAAACATTTATTACAGTAAAATTATACACTAAATGTTGTCAAAATGTGGACTTGGGAACAGGAGCCGAGAAATATATATTTTTATGTCTGCATGTTGAGAGAATGCAATGCTCATTAGATAACATCTGTAGACGTGATGTCTTCATCATAACAGCAGTCTTCCAGGGAAACATATAATGAATGAGAAGAGAGACATATAGGTTGCCATCTCCATCTGCATGGCCTGATGAGCCAGGGGTTATACATCACTGTTTACATCCCTGACATCTGAGAATATAGGCCACATGTGTCAAACTCATTCCATGGAGGGCAGAGTTTCTGCAGGTTTTCACCCCTCCCTTATACTTGATTGATCATTTAAGGTAATTGATTAGTTAAACTCCCCTCACTGGTTGTCTAGGTCTTAATTGGACACAACTTGTAAAACCAGCATACACTCAGTCCTCCATGGAATGAGTTTGACAACCCTGATTTAGGGCCCAGGGCCTCAGCTTGGATCAGGGCCTTAGTCTTGGACTGTTTTCCCCAGTTCTTACTGTTTTCACACTTTAATAACTCTTGTTTGTTTAATTTAAAATACAGTTGAGAACTTCTCATACACTAATCAGGATAGAACTGTTGTGTGGATAAAATATTTAATACAACAGACAGTTTGTACCATTTGTGTGTTACAAGTGTGAAATATATTTTTAAACTGTGTTCTTTGAGCTTGGTCTAAAATCATGTTTTAGGAAATGTCCACAATGCAACTATTACAGATCTAGAAGGACAGTTGGTAGGTGACAATATTTGTGTGTTACACATGTGAAATACCTTTTGAAACAGTTGTCCATGAACATGGCCTAAACTTGTGTTTAAAGCCATTTCCACACTCTAATTAGTACTGTACAGAACTGTAAGGAGAGATGATATGAGACACCATTTGTTTTACAACAGTGAATTATATTTTAGCTGCATTTAAAACAATGTTAGAAATAGTTAGGCTACAATAGCTACAAAATATAGAAACCACATTCGACAAAGATTATTTCTAATATGATGTTATGTTCTTTTGCTTTGTCAGTCATAGCGTCCATCATAGTGGACCTACATAGCACACAGAGGTACAGTATCCATCATCACATATTGTAAACCATGTAGTTAACGATTGATTCAGTTGTTTTGTGTCTGGATCTTGTAGAATAACATTTGAGGTATATCCATAATGTGATGTGTAAAATGAATTGATCACATACAAAATACATTCAACTACCAAAAGTTAAAGTTTAACATTTTATTAAACAAACTGGAGACAGTAAACAATCATGAAATATATATTATAGGGAGGTCCATCATCTTGGTAACAAGGCCTGGGATAGAGGGAGGTTCTTCAGTACCATTGGTGACAAGGCCTGGGATAGAGGGAGGTCATTCAGTACCATTGGTGACAAGGCCTGGGGTAGAGGGAGGTCAATCAGTAGCCTTGGTAACAAGTCCGGTGGTCGAGGGAGGTTCTGACAGGGCTCTGATGATACAGGCAGGTGTATAGGGGACAAAACATGTCCTTGTCCCAGTCCTGTCTTCTTCTGTCTCTGATTCACTTTCACTTATGTTGACAGAGAGATGCTCCCCACCCTGTTCCCCTTCTGGACAGGGACTGAACTGAGATCTCAAACAAGTCCCTTTAAACCAAGCAGCCATTGTTTCTTTCAATCTACCTCCAGGAAAACAGTAAACAGCAACTAGGATGATCACCAAAACTACCACCAACACCACCACCTTCACCCATGTTGGCATTCCTGTGTTGTCGTTGTTCTTTTCTTTGGGTGTGATATTGAGAATTACAGCTCCTGGATTTCCTCTCTGGTGGTCAGGTCCGAAGAAACACAGGTATGTCCCCTGATCAGAAAGGCGTAAGTCTGTGAGGTTGAGGAAAATGTCTCCGTTTCGGTAAGCATCCATGGACACAGATACCCTGTCATTATACCCAGAGCCATAGGTTACATTCCCTGCACTGATGGTAGACACATTCTGTCCATCTTTCATCCATTGGACATATATCTCACTGTCCTTAGTCTGTTTATTAGTTAAGCCATGGCAGGCAAGTGTGACATGTCCTCCAACATGGGCAGATTTGTCAGTGGGGACCAAAACTTGTAGATTTACATGCTGTATGTACTCGCCACAGACACACTCGTACAACCCCATGTCATTGTACTCAGCTGAGGAGATGGTTAGAGAGAATTTTCCATCCCTGTTTTCAAACCTCTTCTTAAAAAATCCTTCACCTGTGGTTAAATGATCTCCATCAAGTTTAGCAACCATCTTCATGGACCCTGATTGAGATTCCTGATAACGCCTCAACTCGATGACACCACCAACGCATGATCCAGAGCAGAGTGTAACTGGGTCATTCAACATCACTGTTAAATTGATAGGATGAGACAATGAGTATTTTACAACAAGTGCAAACAGGAAAAAGGTGATGACTCGTCCCCCTTCATAATCGAAGCAGTTCTCTATAGGCAGTGCTCACGCCCTCAATTTGGCTTCAGGAAACTTTGTTGTTTCTGGACGGTTGGCAGCACTTTTATGCATACAGAAATCTCACTCACTCACTTTATAAAGGTAACATCTTCGGTGAGATGGTGACTCCTCGTCCTTATCCGAAAGTGTTCTGCTCCTAACATTACCAAGGTTTATACTGCTGCGGTTTGTGTTCAAGAGTTCCGTATGCACATTTTTTATTTTCTTATAAGAACATTACATTACACACTACTACGTTTCACAAATATATAACGTAAATAATATATTAACTAACTAAGTAAAACTAACTTAGTTTTAGCAGAAAATTTAACAGATAATATCGGTACCACAGAAATATAACGATAGTATAATGTATATAATCATATTGTGTGTATATGATGATATTTAAGAAAAGGGAACAGAGGACACAGGGACATCGTTATGGTAGTTGAATTCGTCTGCTGGTTTGACAATGAATACGCGTCTTAACTCGGAGAAGCAGCTGAAGTGGGGTCGGTCAGGAGGAGAACGGCTGGGCTGTGAGCGTATCGGGAGCACTGCCAGTGAAGCCGCGGAACACCTATATATATACGCTTTAGCTCCTTCAGGCTCGTCGGCCGAGAGTGGATCTTCGGCCGAAAGTCTTTCACTTACTCAGAAGGCTGCCCCAACTACGCGCTCTACACCACACCCACATTACGCGCACTCCGCTGCCACCCCATGTAATTTGCTGACACTCTATCCTGTTCAGCCAGACTTGCCCCGCTACTGGTTGGATAAGCGTAATGTTGTAAGGACAGATGGAGGAGAGCCCGTGAGCCTGTTTCCCCCTGTTCTCTGACGGACCAGTCTCTCACCATCTCTCCTTCTCTTTAGTCTATGGACCGTCAGATATTGAGGAAAGGGAATATTCTGTACGGCTTTCACTCGGTGGATCCAAGACCCCTCTCTACTCGACTCCGCTACCAGCCACCAGCATGACTTACACACTTCGTCGGTTTCTCTCTACTCTGCCACCGCTGCCATCCAGAGGGAGGTACAGGACAGTCGGACAGGCTTACTGTGTGGAGGAAGGACAGCAGCACCTCCACTACCAGGTTCAAGAATAGCTTTTATCTGACTGCTGTTTTTAACACTTTAGCATTCATGACTGTAGTGTTATTATAATCTTACCACTCTGAACTTTTAGTTGTTGGTCTATTTCTATTTATTGATATTCTATTGTGACTGTTTTACTGTATTCTGTGTACGTGCTACTATATGAGCGAGAGCTCCAACGAATAATTACAATGTATGAATTACTATTAATACTGGTAAATGGCAATATCGTACTTAAGAAAAATTGAATAAACCAATTGAATAAACATAAAATGACTGTCAGATGATTTATGTACCACATGAATATAATGGTATAATGTATAAAATGATAGTGTAGGCAGCGATATTATGATTATTGAGAAAAGGACACTGGGGACATGGTTGATATGGGTAATGGCAGTAGGACTAGTCTGCTGGTTTGACGCTGAAAATGGTTTGATTTCAACTGGCAGTTGTAGTGTTGCTGGAGGGAGAATAACGTCTGGGCTGTGTGAGGAGACGACAGTCAGCGGCAGGTGAAGCGGCTGAGCAGCTCTGCTATCTGGGGTGTAGCTCGTTTTGGCTCGAAGGACGAGCGTCTTTCACTTCCATGTTTGATCAGTGCAGAATGCCCGGCAGTCTTAAAATAAAAGTAATTTAAATGTTCTGATCGTGGCATAGCTGATCAAAGCTGCTATCGCGGCTGGTTTGGCAGATTTCCATGTGTTGCAGTGTCTGTGGTATCTCCAGTCTTTATTCTGTTATTAAACTGAGGGGAGGAGTCACCATCGAACCGAATATGAAACCTTTATAAAGAACGTCTTTTCTGAGTGAAAATAAATGAGAGCGAAGCTGCCAAGCAACAATAAAGTACCCTGAAGCCAGATTAAGTGTTTGAGAGCTGCCTTGATTATGAAGGGGAAAAGTGTAATGACTGTTTTCCTACTTGCACTTGTTGCAAAATCCTCTGTGTCTCTTCCTATCACTATAACAGTGATTTTGAACGACCCAGTTACACCCCCCTGCTCTGGATCATGCCATGGTGGCAGAAATAAGAAGGGAAGGAAAGAACCATAGAATCAATGGACCATTCTGCTGTCACTCTGTGGATTCAAGACCAAGAAAACACATCCCCTCAGGAACAAACACTGGCATGTCACGCGCTTGTCTTTCGTCGCTACCAGCCACTGCTGAGTTCCTCTGCAGCCCAGCCCACTGAATTCGTAGGAGGAGGTCTACATTCCACACGCCACATTGCATCAACCAATGGCTGTGTGACATGCCATTGACAATAATAAAGTACATATTTCATGCAGAACGCTCCATTCTCAGTTTTTAAAATAATATGTTTTGATATTAAGGAGGCTGTTGGTTTGTATGTGATCTTAGCACTATACTATAAGGGGTTCCTAGAAATCCATTGTGAGACTAATAACTTCATAGTGTTCTTCACTATCAATATATCTATCTGTCACTATTACTGTCTTTAGACAACCTATGGCTCTGGGTATAAGGACAGGGTATCTGGGTCCATGGATGGTTTCCGACGGGGAGATATTTCCTTCATCCTCACTGACCTACGCCATTCTGATCAGGGGACATGCCTGTGTTTCTTCGGACCTGACCACCAGAGAGGAAATCCAGGAGCTGTCATTTTCACTATCACACCAAAAGAAAAGAACAACGACAACACAGGAATGCCAACATGGCTGGTGGTGGTGGTTGTGGTTTTGGTGATCATCCTGGTTGCTGTTTCTATTTTCTTGGAGGTAGATTGAAAGAAAGAAGGCCTGCTTGGTTTAATGAGAGGTGTTCAAGATCTCAGTCCCTTTCCAGAAGGGGAGTGGGGAGCATCTCTCTGTCACCAAAAGTGAAAGTGAATCAGAGACAGAAGAAGACAGGACTGGGACAGGGACATGTTGTGTCCCCTTTGCTCCTGCTTGAATAATAAGAGATCGGTTAGAACCTCCCTCTACCCCAGGCCTTGTTACCAAGGCTACTGATGGACCTCCCTCTACCCCATGCCTTGTAACCAAGGCTACTGATGGACCTCCCTCTACCCCAGGCTTTGTTACCAAGGCTACTGATGGACCTCCCTCTACCCCAGGCTTTGTTACCAAGGCTACTGATGGACCTCCCTCTACCCCAGGCTTTGTTACCAAGGCTACTGATGGACCTCCCTCTACCCCAGGCTTTGTTACCAAGGCTACTGATGGACCTCCCTCTACCCCATGCCTTGTAACCAAGGCTACTGATGGACCTCCCTCTACCCCAGGCTTTGTTACCAAGGCTACTGATGGACGTCCCCCTAATATCTATTTCAGGAGTGTCTCCATTTAAAAAAATAAAATGTTGAACTTTAACTTTTGGTAGTTGAATGCATTTTGTACATGATCAATTCATTTTACACATCACATTATGGATATACCTCAATACATTTCTGGAGGATCACAAAAATATGTTTGCTTACTAATCCAATAGGGGCGGCAGGGTAGCGTAGTGGTTCGAGTGTCAGACTAGTAACTGAAAGGTTGCTGAATCAAAGCCCTGACCTGACAAGATAAATATCTGTCTTTCTGAACAAGGCAGTTAACCCACTGTTCCGAGGCTGTCAATTCAAATAAGAATTTGTTCTTAACTGACTTGCCTAGTTAAATCAAGGTGGAAAAAAAGCTATGCGACAGTGTTTGGTACAAGTTCACTTTCTAGGCCAGGCTGTTTACATCACATCTGAAGGATGGTTTAGAAAATTGTGAACCAAGATGATTACCAGTGTATCCTGTTATCACCTGGACTGCTTTTTGACACCTAGAAAAAAAAAAAAACTCCAGGCCTCCGTCATAGCTGTCAATTTATAGAGAAAAAAGAAATAATTACAGGGGTCAGTTTGGGAAAAAAGAATCCGGTCTGAAAGGTCCTCTGGAATAACGGACATTCTGGGTAATAAATACATAACCAACGTCTTCTAGTAATACTAGTCCAGTGTAAATAGGACTATAGCCTTAATAATAACTCCTGCAGAATGAAACATTTATTACAGTAAAATTATACACTAAATGTTGTCAAAATGTGGACTTGGGAACAGGAGTGGAGAAATATATATTTTTATGTCTGCATGTTGAGAGAATGCAATGCTCATTAGATAACATCTGTAGACGTGATGTCTTCATCATAACAGCAGTCTTCCAGGGAAACATATAATGAATGAGAAGAGAGACATATAGGTTGCCAACTCCATCTGCATGGCCTGATGAGCCAGGGGTTATACATCACTGTTTACATCCCTGACATCTGAGAATATAGGCCACATGTGTCAAACTCATTCCATGGAGGGCAGAGTTTCTGCAGGTTTTCACCCCTCCCTTATACTTGATTGATCATTTAAGGTAATTGATTAGTTAAACTCCCCTCACTGGTTGTCTAGGTCTTAATTGGACACAACTTGTAAAACCAGCATACACTCAGTCCTCCATGGAATGAGTTTGACAACCCTGATTTAGGGCCCAGGGCCTCAGCTTGGATCAGGGCCTTAGTCTTGGACTGTTTTCCCCAGTTCTTACTGTTTTCACACTTTAATAACTCTTGTTTGTTTAATTTAAAATACAGTTGAGAACTTCTCATACACTAATCAGGATAGAACTGTTGTGTGGATAAAATATTTAATACAACAGACAGTTTGTACCATTTGTGTGTTACAAGTGTGAAATATATTTTTAAACTGTGTTCTTTGAGCTTGGTCTAAAATCATGTTTTAGGAAATGTCCACAATGCAACTATTACAGATCTAGAAGGACAGTTGGTAGGTGACAATATTTGTGTGTTACACATGTGAAATACCTTTTGAAACAGTTGTCCATGAACATGGCCTAAACTTGTGTTTAAAGCCATTTCCACACTCTAATTAGTACTGTACAGAACTGTAAGGAGAGATGATATGAGACACCATTTGTTTTACAACAGTGAATTATATTTTAGCTGCATTTAAAACAATGTTAGAAATAGTTAGGCTACAATAGCTACAAAATATAGAAACCACATTCGACAAAGATTATTTCTAATATGATGTTATGTTCTTTTGCTTTGTCAGTCATAGCGTCCATCATAGTGGACCTACATAGCACACAGAGGTACAGTATCCATCATCACATATTGTAAACCATGTAGTTAACGATTGATTCAGTTGTTTTGTGTCTGGATCTTGTAGAATAACATTTGAGGTATATCCATAATGTGATGTGTAAAATGAATTGATCACGTACAAAATACATTCAACTACCAAAAGTTAAAGTTTAACATTTTATTAAACAAACTGGAGACAGTAAACAATCATGAAATATATATTATAGGGAGGTCCATCATCTTGGTAACAAGGCCTGGGATAGAGGGAGGTTCTTCAGTACCATTGGTGACAAGGCCTGGGATAGAGGGAGGTCATTCAGTACCATTGGTGACAAGGCCTGGGGTAGAGGGAGGTCAATCAGTAGCCTTGGTAACAAGTCCGGTGGTCGAGGGAGGTTCTGACAGGGCTCTGATGATACAGGCAGGTGCATAGGGGACAAAACATGTCCTTGTCCCAGTCCTGTCTTCTTCTGTCTCTGATTCACTTTCACTTATGTTGACAGAGAGATGCTCCCCACCCTGTTCCCCTTCTGGACAGGGACTGAACTGAGATCTCAAACAAGTCCCTTTAAACCAAGCAGCCATTGTTTCTTTCAATCTACCTCCAGGAAAACAGTAAACAGCAACTAGGATGATCACCAAAACTACCACCAACACCACCACCTTCACCCATGTTGGCATTCCTGTGTTGTCGTTGTTCTTTTCTTTGGGTGTGATATTGAGAATTACAGCTCCTGGATTTCCTCTCTGGTGGTCAGGTCCGAAGAAACACAGGTATGTCCCCTGATCAGAAAGGCGTAAGTCTGTGAGGTTGAGGAAAATGTCTCCGTTTCGGTAAGCATCCATGGACACAGATACCCTGTCATTATACCCAGAGCCATAGGTTACATTCCCTGCACTGATGGTAGACACATTCTGTCCATCTTTCATCCATTGGACATATATCTCACTGTCCTTAGTCTGTTTATTAGTTAAGCCATGGCAGGCAAGTGTGACATGTCCTCCAACATGGGCAGATTTGTCAGTGGGGACCAAAACTTGTAGATTTACATGCTGTATGTACTCGCCACAGACACACTCGTACAACCCCATGTCATTGTACTCAGCTGAGGAGATGGTTAGAGAGAATTTTCCATCCCTGTTTTCAAACCTCTTCTTAAAAAATCCTTCACCTGTGGTTAAATGATCTCCATCAAGTTTAGCAACCATCTTCATGGACCCTGATTGAGATTCCTGATAACGCCTCAACTCGATGACACCACCAACGCAAGATCCAGAGCAGAGTGTAACTGGGTCATTCAACATCACTGTTAAATTGATAGGATGAGACAATGAGTATTTTACAACAAGTGCAAACAGGAAAAAGGTGATGACTCGTCCCCCTTCATAATCGAAGCAGTTCTCTATAGGCAGTGCTCACGCCCTCAATTTGGCTTCAGGAAACTTTGTTGTTTCTGGACGGTTGGCAGCACTTTTATGCATACAGAAATCTCACTCACTCACTTTATAAAGGTAACATCTTCGGTGAGATGGTGACTCCTCGTCCTTATCCGAAAGTGTTCTGCTCCTAACATTACCAAGGTTTATACTGCTGCGGTTTGTGTTCAAGAGTTCCGTATGCACATTTTTTATTTTCTTATAAGAACATTACATTACACACTACTACGTTTCACAAATATATAACGTAAATAATATATTAACTAACTAAGTAAAACTAACTTAGTTTTAGCAAAAAAATTAACAGATAATATCGGTACCACAGAAATATAACGATAGTATAATGTATATAATCATATTGTGTGTATATGTTGATATTTAAGAAAAGGGAACAGAGGACACAGGGACATCGTTATGGTAGTTGAATTCGTCTGCTGGTTTGACAATGAATACGCGTCTTAACTCGGAGAAGCAGCTGAAGTGGGGTCGGTCAGGAGGAGAACGGCTGGGCTGTGAGCGTATCGGGAGCACTGCCAGTGAAGCCGCGGAACACCTATATATATACGCTTTAGCTCCTTCAGGCTCGTCGGCCGAGAGTGGATCTTCGGCCGAAAGTCTTTCACTTACTCAGAAGGCTGCCCCAACTACGCGCTCTACACCACACCCACATTACGCGCACTCCGCTGCCACCCCATGTAATTTGCTGACACTCTATCCTGTTCAGCCAGACTTGCCCCGCTACTGGTTGGATAAGCGTAATGTTGTAAGGACAGATGGAGGAGAGCCCGTGAGCCTGTTTCCCCCTGTTCTCTGACGGACCAGTCTCTCACCATCTCTCCTTCTCTTTAGTCTATGGACCGTCAGATATTGAGGAAAGGGAATATTCTGTACGGCTTTCACTCGGTGGATCCAAGACCTCTCTCTACTCGACTCCGCTACCAGCCACCAGCATGACTTACACACTTCGTCGGTTTCTCTCTACTCTGCCACCGCTGCCATCCAGAGGGAGGTACAGGACAGTCGGACAGGCTTACTGTGTGGAGGAAGGACAGCAGCACCTCCACTACCAGGTTCAAGAATAGCTTTTATCTGACTGCTGTTTTTAACACTTTAGCATTCATGACTGTAGTGTTATTATAATCTTACCACTCTGAACTTTTAGTTGTTGGTCTATTTCTATTTATTGATATTCTATTGTGACTGTTTTACTGTATTCTGTGTACGTGCTACTATATGAGCGAGAGCTCCAACGAATAATTACAATGTATGAATTACTATTAATACTGGTAAATGGCAATATCGTACTTAAGAAAAATTGAATAAACCAATTGAATAAACATAAAATGACTGTCAGATGATTTATGTACCACATGAATATAATGGTATAATGTATAAAATGATAGTGTAGGCAGCGATATTATGATTATTGAGAAAAGGACACTGGGGACATGGTTGATATGGGTAATGGCAGTAGGACTAGTCTGCTGGTTTGACGCTGAAAATGGTTTGATTTCAACTGGCAGTTGTAGTGTTGCTGGAGGGAGAATAACGTCTGGGCTGTGTGAGGAGACGACAGTCAGCGGCAGGTGAAGCGGCTGAGCAGCTCTGCTATCTGGGGTGTAGCTCGTTTTGGCTCGAAGGACGAGCGTCTTTCACTTCCATGTTTGATCAGTGCAGAATGCCCGGCAGTCTTAAAATAAAAGTAATTTAAATGTTCTGATCGTGGCATAGCTGATCAAAGCTGCTATCGCGGCTGGTTTGGCAGATTTCCATGTGTTGCAGTGTCTGTGGTATCTCCAGTCTTTATTCTGTTATTAAACTGAGGGGGAGGAGTCACCATCGAACCGAATATGAAACCTTTATAAAGAACGTCTTTTCTGAGTGAAAATAAATGAGAGCGAAGCTGCCAAGCAACAATAAAGTACCCTGAAGCCAGATTAAGTGTTTGAGAGCTGCCTTGATTATGAAGGGGAAAAGTGTAATGACTGTTTTCCTACTTGCACTTGTTGCAAAATCCTCTGTGTCTCTTCCTATCACTATAACAGTGATTTTGAAGGACCCAGTTACACCCCCCTGCTCTGGATCATGCCATGGTGGCAGAAATAAGAAGGGAAGGAAAGAACCATAGAATCAATGGACCATTCTGCTGTCACTCTGTGGATCCAAGACCAAGAAAACACATCCCCTCAGGAACAAACACTGGCATGTCACGCGCTTGTCTTTCGTCGCTACCAGCCACTGCTGAGTTCCTCTGCAACCCAGCCCACTGAATTCGTAGGAGGAGGTCTACATTCCACACGCCACATTGCATCAACCAATGGCTGTGTGACATGTCATTGACAATAATAAAGTACATATTTCATGCAGAACGCTCCATTCTCAGTTTTTAAAATAATATGTTTTGATATTAAGGAGGCTGTTGGTTTGTATGTGATCTTAGCACTATACTATAAGGGGTTCCTAGAAATCCATTGTGAGACTAATAACTTCATAGTGTTCTTCACTATCAATATATCTATCTGTCACTATTACTATCTTTAGCCAACCTATGGCTCTGGGTATAAGGACAGGGTATCTGGGTCCATGGATGGTTTCCGACAGGGAGATATTTCCTTCATCCTCACTGACCTACGCCATTCTGATCAGGGGACATGCCTGTGTTTCTTCGGACCTGACCACCAGAGAGGAAATCCAGGAGCTGTCATTTTCACTATCACACCAAAAGAAAAGAACAACGACAACACAGGAATGCCAACATGGGTGGTGGTGGTGGTTGTGGTTTTGGTGATCATCCTGGTTGCTGTTTCTATTTTCTTGGAGGTAGATTGAAAGAAAGAAGGCCTGCTTGGTTTAATGAGAGGTGTTCAAGATCTCAGTCCCTTTCCAGAAGGGGAGTGGGGAGCATCTCTCTGTCACCAAAAGTGAAAGTGAATCAGAGACAGAAGAAGACAGGACTGGGACAGGGACATGTTGTGTCCCCTTTGCTCCTGCTTGAATAATAAGAGATCGGTTAAACCTCCCTCTACCCCAGGCCTTGTTACCAAGGCTACTGATGGACCTCCCTCTACCCCAGGCTTTGTAACCAAGGCTACTGATGGACCTCCCTCTACCCCAGGCCTTGTTACCAAGGCTACTGATGGACCTCCCTCTACTCCAGGCTTTGTTACCAAGGCTACTGATGGACCTCCCTCTACCCCAGGCCTTGTTACCAAGGCTACTGATGGACCTCCCTCTACCCCAGGCTTTGTAACCAAGGCTACTGATGGACCTCCCTCTACCCCAGGCCTTGTAACCAAGGCTACTGATGGACCTCCCTCTACCCCAGGCCTTGTTACCAAGGCTACTGATGGACCTCCCTCTACCCCAGGCTTTGTTACCAAGGCTACTGATGGACCTCCCTCTACCCCAGGCTTTGTTACCAAGGCTACTGATGGACGTCCCCCTAATATCTATTTCAGGAGTGTCTCCATTTAAAAAAATAAAATGTTGAACTTTAACTTTTGGTAGTTGAATGCATTTTGTACATGATCAATTCATTTTACACATCACATTATGGATATACCTCAATACATTTCTGGAGGATCACAAAAATATGTTTGCTTACTAATCCAATAGGGGCGGCAGGGTAGCGTAGTGGTTCGAGTGTCAGACTAGTAACTGAAAGGTTGCTGAATCAAAGCCCTGACCTGACAAGATAAATATCTGTCTTTCTGAACAAGGCAGTTAACCCACTGTTCCGAGGCTGTCAATTCAAATAAGAATTTGTTCTTAACTGACTTGCCTAGTTAAATCAAGGTGGAAAAAAAAGCTATGCGACAGTGTTTGGTACAAGTTCACTTTCTAGGCCAGGCTGTTTACATCACATCTGAAGGATGGTTTAGAAAATTGTGAACCAAGATGATTACCAGTGTATCCTGTTATCACCTGGACTGCTTTTTGACACCTAGAAAAAAAAAACTCCAGGCCTCCGTCATAGCTGTCAATTTATAGAGAAAAAAGAAATAATTACAGGGGTCAGTTTGGGAAAAAAGAATCCGGTCTGAAAGGTCCTCTGGAATAACGGACATTCTGGGTAATAAATACATAACCAACGTCTTCTAGTAATACTAGTCCAGTGTAAATAGGACTATAGCCTTAATAATAACTCCTGCAGAATGAAACATTTATTACAGTAAAATTATACACTAAATGTTGTCAAAATGTGGACTTGGGAACAGGAGTGGAGAAATATATATTTTTATGTCTGCATGTTGAGAGAATGCAATGCTCATTAGATAACATCTGTAGACGTGATGTCTTCATCATAACAGCAGTCTTCCAGGGAAACATATAATGAATGAGAAGAGAGACATATAGGTTGCCATCTCCATCTGCATGGCCTGATGAGCCAGGGGTTATACATCACTGTTTACATCCCTGACATCTGAGAATATAGGCCACATGTGTCAAACTCATTCCATGGAGGGCAGAGTTTCTGCAGGTTTTCACCCCTCCCTTATACTTGATTGATCATTTAAGGTAATTGATTAGTTAAACTCCCCTCACTGGTTGTCTAGGTCTTAATTGGACACAACTTGTAAAACCAGCATACACTCAGTCCTCCATGGAATGAGTTTGACAACCCTGATTTAGGGCCCAGGGCCTCAGCTTGGATCAGGGCCTTAGTCTTGGACTGTTTTCCCCAGTTCTTACTGTTTTCACACTTTAATAACTCTTGTTTGTTTAATTTAAAATACAGTTGAGAACTTCTCATACACTAATCAGGATAGAACTGTTGTGTGGATAAAATATTTAATACAACAGACAGTTTGTACCATTTGTGTGTTACAAGTGTGAAATATATTTTTAAACTGTGTTCTTTGAGCTTGGTCTAAAATCATGTTTTAGGAAATGTCCACAATGCTTCTATTACAGATCTAGAAGGACAGTTGGTAGGTGACAATATTTGTGTGTTACACATGTGAAATACCTTTTGAAACAGTTGTCCATGAACATGGCCTAAACTTGTGTTTAAAGCCATTTCCACACTCTAATTAGTACTGTACAGAACTGTAAGGAGAGATGATATGAGACACCATTTGTTTTACAACAGTGAATTATATTTTAGCTGCATTTAAAACAATGTTAGAAATAGTTAGGCTACAATAGCTACAAAATATAGAAACCACATTCGACAAAGATTATTTCTAATATGATGTTATGTTCTTTTGCTTTGTCAGTCATAGCGTCCATCATAGTGGACCTACATAGCACACAGAGGTACAGTATCCATCATCACATATTGTAAACCATGTAGTTAACGATTGATTCAGTTGTTTTGTGTCTGGATCTTGTAGAATAACATTTGAGGTATATCCATAATGTGATGTGTAAAATGAACTGATCACGTACAAAATACATTCAACTACCAAAAGTTAAAGTTTAACATTTTATTAAACAAACTGGAGACAGTAAACAATCATGAAATATATATTATAGGGAGGTCCATCATCTTGGTAACAAGGCCTGGGATAGAGGGAGGTTCTTCAGTACCATTGGTGACAAGGCCTGGGATAGAGGGAGGTCATTCAGTACCATTGGTGACAAGGCCTGGGGTAGAGGGAGGTCAATCAGTAGCCTTGGTAACAAGTCCGGTGGTCGAGGGAGGTTCTGACAGGGCTCTGATGATACAGGCAGTTGCATAGGGGACAAAACATGTCCTTGTCCCAGTCCTGTCTTCTTCTGTCTCTGATTCACTTTCACTTATGTTGACAGAGAGATGCTCCCCACCCTGTTCCCCTTCTGGACAGGGACTGAACTGAGATCTCAAACAAGTCCCTTTAAACCAAGCAGCCATTGTTTCTTTCAATCTACCTCCAGGAAAACAGTAAACAGCAACTAGGATGATCACCAAAACTACCACCAACACCACCACCTTCACCCATGTTGGCATTCCTGTGTTGTCGTTGTTCTTTTCTTTGGGTGTGATATTGAGAATTACAGCTCCTGGATTTCCTCTCTGGTGGTCAGGTCCGAAGAAACACAGGTATGTCCCCTGATCAGAAAGGCGTAAGTCTGTGAGGTTGAGGAAAATGTCTCCGTTTCGGTAAGCATCCATGGACACAGATACCCTGTCATTATACCCAGAGCCATAGGTTACATTCCCTGCACTGATGGTAGACACATTCTGTCCATCTTTCATCCATTGGACATATATCTCACTGTCCTTAGTCTGTTTATTAGTTAAGCCATGGCAGGCAAGTGTGACATGTCCTCCAACATGGGCAGATTTGTCAGTGGGGACCAAAACTTGTAGATTTACATGCTGTATGTACTCGCCACAGACACACTCGTACAACCCCATGTCATTGTACTCAGCTGAGGAGATGGTTAGAGAGAATTTTCCATCCCTGTTTTCAAACCTCTTCTTAAAAAATCCTTCACCTGTGGTTAAATGATCTCCATCAAGTTTAGCAACCATCTTCATGGACCCTGATTGAGATTCCTGATAACGCCTCAACTCGATGACACCACCAACGCATGATCCAGAGCAGAGTGTAACTGGGTCATTCAACATCACTGTTAAATTGATAGGATGAGACAATGAGTATTTTACAACAAGTGCAAACAGGAAAAAGGTGATGACTCGTCCCCCCTTCATAATCGAAGCAGTTCTCTATAGGCAGTGCTCACGCCCTCAATTTGGCTTCAGGAAACTTTGTTGTTTCTGGACGGTTGGCAGCACTTTTATGCATACAGAAATCTCACTCACTCACTTTATAAAGGTAACATCTTCGGTGAGATGGTGACTCCTCGTCCTTATCCGAAAGTGTTCTGCTCCTAACATTACCAAGGTTTATACTGCTGCGGTTTGTGTTCAAGAGTTCCGTATGCACATTTTTTATTTTCTTATAAGAACAGTACATTACACACTACTACGTTTCACAAATATATAACGTAAATAATATATTAACTAACTAAGTAAAACTAGCTTAGTTTTAGCAGAAAATTTAACAGATAATATCGGTACCACAGAAATATAACGATAGTATAATGTATATAATCATATTGTGTGTATATGATGATATTTAAGAAAAGGGAACAGAGGACACAGGGACATCGTTATGGTAGTTGAATTCGTCTGCTGGTTTGACAATGAATACGCGTCTTAACTCGGAGAAGCAGCTGAAGTGGGGTCGGTCAGGAGGAGAACGGCTGGGCTGTGAGCGTATCGGGAGCACTGCCAGTGAAGCCGCGGAACACCTATATATATACGCTTTAGCTCCTTCAGGCTCGTCGGCCGAGAGTGGATCTTCGGCCGAAAGTCTTTCACTTACTCAGAAGGCTGCCCCAACTACGCGCTCTACACCACACCCACATTACGCGCACTCCGCTGCCACCCCATGTAATTTGCTGACACTCTATCCTGTTCAGCCAGACTTGCCCCGCTACTGGTTGGATAAGCGTAATGTTGTAAGGACAGATGGAGGAGAGCCCGTGAGCCTGTTTCCCCCTGTTCTCTGACGGACCAGTCTCTCACCATCTCTCCTTCTCTTTAGTCTATGGACCGTCAGATATTGAGGAAAGGGAATATTCTGTACGGCTTTCACTCGGTGGATCCAAGACCTCTCTCTACTCGACTCCGCTACCAGCCACCAGCATGACTTACACACTTCGTCGGTTTCTCTCTACTCTGCCACCGCTGCCATCCAGAGGGAGGTACAGGACAGTCGGACAGGCTTACTGTGTGGAGGAAGGACAGCAGCACCTCCACTACCAGGTTCAAGAATAGCTTTTATCTGACTGCTGTTTTTAACACTTTAGCATTCATGACTGTAGTGTTATTATAATCTTACCACTCTGAACTTTTAGTTGTTGGTCTATTTCTATTTATTGATATTCTATTGTGACTGTTTTACTGTATTCTGTGTACGTGCTACTATATGAGCGAGAGCTCCAACGAATAATTACAATGTATGAATTACTATTAATACTGGTAAATGGCAATATCGTACTTAAGAAAAATTGAATAAACCAATTGAATAAACATAAAATGACTGTCAGATGATTTATGTACCACATGAATATAATGGTATAATGTATAAAATGATAGTGTAGGCAGCGATATTATGATTATTGAGAAAAGGACACTGGGGACATGGTTGATATGGGTAATGGCAGTAGGACTAGTCTGCTGGTTTGACGCTGAAAATGGTTTGATTTCAACTGGCAGTTGTAGTGTTGCTGGAGGGAGAATAACGTCTGGGCTGTGTGAGGAGACGACAGTCCGCGGCAGGTGAAGCGGCTGAGCAGCTCTGCTATCTGGGGTGTAGCTCGTTTTGGCTCGAAGGACGAGCGTCTTTCACTTCCATGTTTGATCAGTGCAGAATGCCCGGCAGTCTTAAAATAAAAGTAATTTAAATGTTCTGATCGTGGCATAGCTGATCAAAGCTGCTATCGCGGCTGGTTTGGCAGATTTCCATGTGTTGCAGTGTCTGTGGTATCTCCAGTCTTTATTGTTATTAAACTGAGGGGGAGGAGTCACCATCGAACCGAATATGAAACCTTTATAAAGAACGTCTTTTCTGAGTGAAAATAAATGAGAGCGAAGCTGCCAAGCAACAATAAAGTACCCTGAAGCCAGATTAAGTGTTTGAGAGCTGCCTTGATTATGAAGGGGAAAAGTGTAATGACTGTTTTCCTACTTGCACTTGTTGCAAAATCCTCTGTGTCTCTTCCTATCACTATAACAGTGATTTTGAACGACCCAGTTACACCCCCCTGCTCTGGATCATGCCATGGTGGCAGAAATAAGAAGGGAAGGAAAGAACCATAGAATCAATGGACCATTCTGCTGTCACTCTGTGGATCCAAGACCAAGAAAACACATCCCCTCAGGAACAAACACTGGCATGTCACGCGCTTGTCTGTCGTCGCTACCAGCCACTGCTGAGTTCCTCTGCAGCCCAGCCCACTGAATTCGTAGGAGGAGGTCTACATTCCACACGCCACATTGCATCAACCAATGGCTGTGTGCCATGTCATTGACAATAATAAAGTACATATTTCATGCAGAACGCTCCATTCTCAGTTTTTAAAATAATATGTTTTGATATTAAGGAGGCTGTTGGTTTGTATGTGATCTTAGCACTATACTATAAGGGGTTCCTAGAAATCCATTGTGAGACTAATAACTTCATAGTGTTCTTCACTATCAATATATCTATCTGTCACTATTACTATCTTTAGCCAACCTATGGCTCTGGGTATAAGGACAGGGTATCTGGGTCCATGGATGGTTTCCGACAGGGAGATATTTCCTTCATCCTCACTGACCTACGCCATTCTGATCAGGGGACATGCCTGTGTTTCTTCGGACCTGACCACCAGAGAGGAAATCCAGGAGCTGTCATTTTCACTATCACACCAAAAGAAAAGAACAACGACAACACAGGAATGCCAACATGGCTGGTGGTGGTGGTTGTGGTTTTGGTGATCATCCTGGTTGCTGTTTCTATTTTCTTGGAGGTAGATTGAAAGAAAGAAAGAAGGCCTGCTTGGTTTAATGAGAGGTGTTCAAGATCTCAGTCCCTTTCCAGAAGGGGAACAGGGTGTGGAGCATCTCTCTGTCACCAAAAGTGAAAGTGAATCAGAGACAGAAGAAGACAGGACTGGGACAGGGACATGTTGTGTCCCCTTTGCTCCTGCTTGAATAATAAGAGATCGGTTAGAACCTCCCTCTACCCCAGGCCTTGTTACCAAGGCTACTGATGGACCTCCCTCTACCCCAGGCCTTGTAACCAAGGCTACTGATGGACCTCCCTCTACCCCAGGCTTTGTTACCAAGGCTACTGATGGACCTCCCTCTACCCCAGGCCTTGTAACCAAGGCTACTGATGGACCTCCCTCTACCCCAGGCCTTGTAACCAAGGCTACTGATGGACCTCCCTCTACCCCAGGCCTTGTAACCAAGGCTACTGATGGACCTCCCTCTACCCCAGGCTTTGTTACCAAGGCTACTGATGGACCTCCCTCTACCCCAGGCTTTGTTACCAAGGCTACTGATGGACCTCCCTCTACTCCAGGCTTTGTTACCAAGGCTACTGATGGACGTCCCCCTAATATCTATTTCAGGAGTGTCTCCATTTAAAAAAATAAAATGTTGAACTTTAACTTTTGGTAGTTGAATGCATTTTGTACATGATCAATTCATTTTACACATCACATTATGGATATACCTCAATACATTTCTGGAGGATCAAAAAAATATGTTTGCTTACTAATCCAATAGGGGCGGCAGGGTAGCGTAGTGGTTCGAGTGTCAGACTAGTAACTGAAAGGTTGCTGAATCAAAGCCCTGACCTGACAAGATAAATATCTGTCTTTCTGAACAAGGCAGTTAACCCACTGTTCCGAGGCTGTCAATTCAAATAAGAATTTGTTCTTAACTGACTTGCCTAGTTAAATCAAGGTGGAAAAAAAGCTATGCGACAGTGTTTGGTACAAGTTCACTTTCTAGGCCAGGCTGTTTACATCACATCTGAAGGATGGTTTAGAAAATTGTGAACCAAGATGATTACCAGTGTATCCTGTTATCACCTGGACTGCTTTTTGACACCTAGAAAAAAAAAACTCCAGGCCTCCGTCATAGCTGTCAATTTAAAGAGAAAAAAGAAATAATTACAGGGGTCAGTTTGGGAAAAAAGAATCCGGTCTGAAAGGTCCTCTGGAATAACGGACATTCTGGGTAATAAATACATAACCAACGTCTTCTAGTAATACTAGTCCAGTGTAAATAGGACTATAGCCTTAATAATAACTCCTGCAGAATGAAACATTTATTACAGTAAAATTATACACTAAATGTTGTCAAAATGTGGACTTGGGAACAGGAGCCGAGAAATATATATTTTTATGTCTGCATGTTGAGAGAATGCAATGCTCATTAGATAACATCTGTAGACGTGATGTCTTCATCATAACAGCAGTCTTCCAGGGAAACATATAATGAATGAGAAGAGAGACATATAGGTTGCCATCTCCATCTGCATGGCCTGATGAGCCAGGGGTTATACATCACTGTTTACATCCCTGACATCTGAGAATATAGGCCACATGTGTCAAACTCATTCCATGGAGGGCAGAGTTTCTGCAGGTTTTCACCCCTCCCTTATACTTGATTGATCATTTAAGGTAATTGATTAGTTAAACTCCCCTCACTGGTTGTCTAGGTCTTAATTGGACACAACTTGTAAAACCAGCATACACTCAGTCCTCCATGGAATGAGTTTGACAACCCTGATTTAGGGCCCAGGGCCTCAGCTTGGATCAGGGCCTTAGTCTTGGACTGTTTTCCCCAGTTCTTACTGTTTTCACACTTTAATAACTCTTGTTTGTTTAATTTAAAATACAGTTGAGAACTTCTCATACACTAATCAGGATAGAACTGTTGTGTGGATAAAATATTTAATACAACAGACAGTTTGTACCATTTGTGTGTTACAAGTGTGAAATATATTTTTAAACTGTGTTCTTTGAGCTTGGTCTAAAATCATGTTTTAGGAAATGTCCACAATGCAACTATTACAGATCTAGAAGGACAGTTGGTAGGTGACAATATTTGTGTGTTACACATGTGAAATACCTTTTGAAACAGTTGTCCATGAACATGGCCTAAACTTGTGTTTAAAGCCATTTCCACACTCTAATTAGTACTGTACAGAACTGTAAGGAGAGATGATATGAGACACCATTTGTTTTACAACAGTGAATTATATTTTAGCTGCATTTAAAACAATGTTAGAAATAGTTAGGCTACAATAGCTACAAAATATAGAAACCACATTCGACAAAGATTATTTCTAATATGATGTTATGTTCTTTTGCTTTGTCAGTCATAGCGTCCATCATAGTGGACCTACATAGCACACAGAGGTACAGTATCCATCATCACATATTGTAAACCATGTAGTTAACGATTGATTCAGTTGTTTTGTGTCTGGATCTTGTAGAATAACATTTGAGGTATATCCATAATGTGATGTGTAAAATGAATTGATCACGTACAAAATACATTCAACTACCAAAAGTTAAAGTTTAACATTTTATTAAACAAACTGGAGACAGTAAACAATCATGAAATATATATTATAGGGAGGTCCATCATCTTGGTAACAAGGCCTGGGATAGAGGGAGGTCATTCAGTACCATTGGTGACAAGGCCTGGGGTAGAGGGAGGTCAATCAGTAGCCTTGGTAACAAGTCCGGTGGTCGAGGGAGGTTCTGACAGGGCTCTGATGATACAGGCAGTTGCATAGGGGACAAAACATGTCCTTGTCCCAGTCCTGTCTTCTTCTGTCTCTGATTCACTTTCACTTATGTTGACAGAGAGATGCTCCCCACCCTGTTCCCCTTCTGGACAGGGACTGAACTGAGATCTCAAACAAGTCCCTTTAAACCAAGCAGCCATTGTTTCTTTCAATCTACCTCCAGGAAAACAGTAAACAGCAACTAGGATGATCACCAAAACTACCACCAACACCACCACCTTCACCCATGTTGGCATTCCTGTGTTGTCGTTGTTCTTTTCTTTGGGTGTGATATTGAGAATTACAGCTCCTGGATTTCCTCTCTGGTGGTCAGGTCCGAAGAAACACAGGTATGTCCCCTGATCAGAAAGGCGTAAGTCTGTGAGGTTGAGGAAAATGTCTCCGTTTCGGTAAGCATCCATGGACACAGATACCCTGTCATTATACCCAGAGCCATAGGTTACATTCCCTGCACTGATGGTAGACACATTCTGTCCATCTTTCATCCATTGGACATATATCTCACTGTCCTTAGTCTGTTTATTAGTTAAGCCATGGCAGGCAAGTGTGACATGTCCTCCAACATGGGCAGATTTGTCAGTGGGGACCAAAACTTGTAGATTTACATGCTGTATGTACTCGCCACAGACACACTCGTACAACCCCATGTCATTGTACTCAGCTGAGGAGATGGTTAGAGAGAATTTTCCATCCCTGTTTTCAAACCTCTTCTTAAAAAATCCTTCACCTGTGGTTAAATGATCTCCATCAAGTTTAGCAACCATCTTCATGGACCCTGATTGAGATTCCTGATAACGCCTCAACTCGATGACACCACCAACGCATGATCCAGAGCAGAGTGTAACTGGGTCATTCAACATCACTGTTAAATTGATAGGATGAGACAATGAGTATTTTACAACAAGTGCAAACAGGAAAAAGGTGATGACTCGTCCCCCTTCATAATCGAAGCAGTTCTCTATAGGCAGTGCTCACGCCCTCAATTTGGCTTCAGGAAACTTTGTTGTTTCTGGACGGTTGGCAGCACTTTTATGCATACAGAAATCTCACTCACTCACTTTATAAAGGTAACATCTTCGGTGAGATGGTGACTCCTCGTCCTTATCCGAAAGTGTTCTGCTCCTAACATTACCAAGGTTTATACTGCTGCGGTTTGTGTTCAAGAGTTCCGTATGCACATTTTTTATTTTCTTATAAGAACATTACATTACACACTACTACGTTTCGCAAATATATAACGTAAATAATATATTAACTAACTAAGTAAAACTAACTTAGTTTTAGCAGAAAATTTAACAGATAATATCGGTACCACAGAAATATAACGATAGTATAATGTATATAATCATATTGTGTGTATATGATGATATTTAAGAAAAGGGAACAGAGGACACAGGGACATCGTTATGGTAGTTGAATTCGTCTGCTGGTTTGACAATGAATACGCGTCTTAACTCGGAGAAGAAGCTGAAGTGGGGTCGGTCAGGAGGAGAACGGCTGGGCTGTGAGCGTATCGGGAGCACTGCCAGTGAAGCCGCGGAACACCTCCTATATATACGCTTTAGCTCCTTCAGGCTCGTCGGCCGAGAGTGGATTTTCGGCCGAAAGTCTTTCACTTACTCAGAAGGCTGCCCCAACTACGCGCTCTACACCACACCCACATTACGCGCACTCCGCTGCCACCCCATGTAATTTGCTGACACTCTATCCTGTTCACCCAGACTTGCCCCGCTACTGGTTGGATAAGCGTAATGTTGTAAGGACAGATGGAGGAGAGCCCGTGAGCCTGTTTCCCCCTGTTCTCTGACGGACCAGTCTCTCACCATCTCTCCTTCTCTTTAGTCTATGGACCGTCAGATATTGAGGAAAGGGAATATTCTGTACGGCTTTCACTCGGTGGATCCAAGACCTCTCTCTACTCGACTCCGCTACCAGCCACCAGCATGACTTACACACTTCGTCGGTTTCTCTCTACTCTGCCACCGCTGCCATCCAGAGGGAGGTACAGGACAGTCGGACAGGCTTACTGTGTGGAGGAAGGACAGCAGCACCTCCACTACCAGGTTCAAGAATAGCTTTTATCTGACTGCTGTTTTTAACACTTTAGCATTCATGACTGTAGTGTTATTATAATCTTACCACTCTGAACTTTTAGTTGTTGGTCTATTTCTATTTATTGATATTCTATTGTGACTGTTTTACTGTATTCTGTGTACGTGCTACTATATGAGCGAGAGCTCCAACGAATAATTACAATGTATGAATTACTATTAATACTGGTAAATGGCAATATCGTACTTAAGAAAAATTGAATAAACCAATTGAATAAACATAAAATGACTGTCAGATGATTTATGTACCACATGAATATAATGGTATAATGTATAAAATGATAGTGTAGGCAGCGATATTATGATTATTGAGAAAAGGACACTGGGGACATGGTTGATATGGGTAATGGCAGTAGGACTAGTCTGCTGGTTTGACGCTGAAAATGGTTTGATTTCAACTGGCAGTTGTAGTGTTGCTGGAGGGAGAATAACGTCTGGGCTGTGTGAGGAGACGACAGTCAGCGGCAGGTGAAGCGGCTGAGCAGCTCTGCTATCTGGGGTGTAGCTCGTTTTGGCTCGAAGGACGAGCGTCTTTCACTTCCATGTTTGATCAGTGCAGAATGCCCGGCAGTCTTAAAATAAAAGTAATTTAAATGTTCTGATCGTGGCATAGCTGATCAAAGCTGCTATCGCGGCTGGTTTGGCAGATTTCCATGTGTTGCAGTGTCTGTGGTATCTCCAGTCTTTATTCTGTTATTAAACTGAGGGGGAGGAGTCACCATCGAATCGAATATGAAACCTTTATAAAGAACGTCTTTTCTGAGTGAAAATAAATGAGAGCGAAGCTGCCAAGCAACAATAAAGTACACTGAAGCCAGATTAAGTGTTTGAGAGCTGCCTTGATTATGAAGGGGAAAAGTGTAATGACTGTTTTCCTACTTGCACTTGTTGCAAAATCCTCTGTGTCTCTTCCTATCACTATAACAGTGATTTTGAACGACCCAGTTACACCCCCCTGCTCTGGATCATGCCATGGTGGCAGAAATAAGAAGGGAAGGAAAGAACCATAGAATCAATGGACCATTCTGCTGTCACTCTGTGGATCCAAGACCAAGAAAACACATCCCCTCAGGAACAAACACTGGCATGTCACGCGCTTGTCTTTCGTCGCTACCAGCCACTGCTGAGTTCCTCTGCAGCCCAGCCCACTGAATTCGTAGGAGGAGGTCTACATTCCACACGCCACATTGCATCAACCAATGGCTGTGTGCCATGTCAATGACAATAATAAAGTACATATTTCATGCAGAACGCTCCATTCTCAGTTTTTAAAATAATATGTTTTGATATTAAGGAGGCTGTTGGTTTGTATGTGATCTTAGCACTATACTATAAGGGGTTCCTAGAAATCCATTGTGAGACTAATAACTTCATAGAGTTCTTCACTATCAATATATCTAACTATCACTATTACTATCTTTAGACAACCTATGGCTCTGGGTATAAGGACAGGGTATCTGGGTCCATGGATGGTTTCCGACAGGGAGATATTTCCTTCATCCTCACTGACCTACGCCATTCTGATCAGGGGACATGCCTGTGTTTCTTCGGACCTGACCACCAGAGAGGAAATCCAGGAGCTGTCATTTTCACTATCACACCAAAAGAAAAGAACAACGACAACACAGGAATGCCAACATGGGTGGTGGTGGTGGTGGTGGTTGTGGTTTTGGTGATCATCCTGGTTGCTGTTTCTATTTTCTTGGAGGTAGATTGAAAGAAAGAAAGAAGGCCTGCTTGGTTTAATGAGAGGTGTTCAAGATCTCAGTCCCTTTCCAGAAGGGGAACAGGGTGGGGAGCATCTCTCTGTCACCAAAAGTGAAAGTGAATCAGAGACAGAAGAAGACAGGACTGGGACAAGGACATGTTGTGTCCCCTTTGCTCCTGCTTGAATAATAAGAGATCGGTTAGAACCTCCCTCTACCCCAGGCTTTGTTACCAAGGCAACTGATGGACCTCCCTCTACCCCAGGCCTTGTAACCAAGGCTACTGATGGACCTCCCTCTACCACAGGCTTTGTTACCAAGGCTACTGATGGACCTCCCTCTACCCCAGGCTTTGTTACCAAGGCAACTGATGGACCTCCCTCTACCCCAGGCCTTGTAACCAAGGCTACTGATGGACCTCCCTCTACCCCAGGCTTTGTTACCAAGGCTACTGATGGACCTCCCTCTACCCCAGGCTTTGTTACCAAGGCTACTGATGGACCTCCCTCTACCCCAGGCCTTGTAACCAAGGCTACTGATGGACCTCCCTCTACCCCAGGCCTTGTAACCAAGGCTACTGATGGACCTCCCTCTACCCCAGGCCTTGTAACCAAGGCTACTGATGGACCTCCCTCTACCCCAGGCCTTGTAACCAAGGCTACTGATGGACCTCCCTCTACTCCAGGCCTTGTTACCAAGGCTACTGATGGACCTCCCTCTACCCCAGGCCTTGTTACCAAGGCTACTGATGGACCTCCCTCTACTCCAGGCCTTGTTACCAAGGCTACTGATGGACCTCCCCCTAATATCTATTTCAGGAGTGTCTCCATTTAAAAAAATAAAATGTTGAACTTTAACTTTTGGTAGTTGAATGCATTTTGTACATGATCAATTCATTTTACACATCACATTATGGATATACCTCAATACATTTCTGGAGGATCACAAAAATATGTTTGCTTACTAATCCAATAGGGGCGGCAGGGTAGCGTAGTGGTTCGAGTGTCAGACTAGTAACTGAAAGGTTGCTGAATCAAAGCCCTGACCTGACAAGATAAATATCTGTCTTTCTGAACAAGGCAGTTAACCCACTGTTCCGAGGCTGTCAATTCAAATAAGAATTTGTTCTTAACTGACTTGCCTAGTTAAATCAAGGTGGGGAAAAAAGCTATGCGACAGTGTTTGGTACAAGTTCACTTTCTAGTCCAGGCTGTTTACATCACATCTGAAGGATGGTTTATAAAATTGGGAGCCAAGATGGTTACCAGTGTAACCTGTTATCACCTGGACTGTTTTTTGACGCCAAGAAGAAAAAAACTCCAGGCCTCCTCAATTTATACATGCGGACTCTCCTTCACTGCAGCCGAGGTGAGTAAAACATTTAAACGTGTTAACCCTCGCAAGGCTGCAGGCCCAGACGGCATCCCCAGCCGCGCCCTCAGAGCGCAGACCAGCTGGCTGGTGTGTTTACGGACATATTCAATCAATCCCTATACCAGTCTGCTGTTCCCACATGCTTCAAGAGGGCCACCATTGTTGCTGTTCCCAAGAAAGGTGTTGTTCTTCTGGCTACCTTGTTGGTGTTGTTCTTCTGGCTACCTTGTTGGTGTTGTTCTTCTGGCTACCTTGTTGGTGTTGTTCTTCTGGTTACCTTGTTGGTGTTGTTCTTCTGGTTACCTTGTTGGTGTTGTTCTTCTGGCTACCTTGTTGGTGTTGTTCTTCTGGCTACCTTGTTGGTGTTGTTCTTCTGGCTACCTTGTTGGTGTTGTTCTTCTGGTTACCTTGTTGGTGTTGTTCTTCTGGTTACCTTGTTGGTGTTGTTCTTCTGGCTACCTTGTTGGTGTTGTTCTTCTGGTTACCTCGTTGGTGTTGTTCTTCAGTCTCCTTCTGGCTACTTTGGATAGCTCAGTGTCAGTGACAGTGGAGGCTGCTGAGGGGAGGACGACTCATAAAAAGCTTGACAGAGCAGCTGTACTACAGTGGGTGTAGCTTGTTTTGGATTGGCAGCAGAGTATCTTGTTTTGTTTGATCAATGCATAATGTGTGTGCCTCCCACCAGTACTTATAAAAGGTTCTGCTGTAGCAGCTGGTCAGATGAAATTCCCTGTGTAGTGGCAGTTATCTTCAGTCGTTGTTCTGTTATGACTGTGCAATACTTATATTTACTCTGAATAATGAAGAGTGTTTGATGGTCCTGTCTTGTGGTCAGCATAGCAGGTTGTTTGTTTCCTCTCCATGTTTCTGTTGTTAGTATTACACCATTTCTCACATCACAGAGTTGGAATAACATAAGAGTGTCAGGGCCATAGTAGCTGGGGTCACATTTTTACTGAAGGTTTGTCTGATTCTACACATTTTTCCATGACTTATGCCATGTTAATATGCTATCTGAGTGAGAGTGAATAACAAAATATATGAGGGTCACCTGGAGGTCAGGGTCCCTGGGGAATGGGCCCTCGTTGCCTGGTTGGTAATTCAGCCATGATTACTACAAGTTTAGCAGGCTAAACTAGGCTCATTTACCAATGTAAAACATGTTAACTGACATGGTGGGGTGATTGAGTGACTATCAGTGGGTGACATATAACAAGAGGAAAATTGTTGATTCACAACCAAGTTTCGAAATTGCACTTTGTGTAATTTATATATGCATGTCGTCTTCCTACACACTGGGACTGTGTCCTAAATAGCACCCTTTTCTCAATTCGGGCCACTAGAGCCCCCCAGCACTATATAGGGAGTAGGGTGCCATATAGGGAGTAGGGTGCCATATAGGGAGTAGGGTTTACGGACAGAAACCTTGGTTACTTGGCCGTGGGCTTTGGCCATCCCCTAGAACAGCGGTTCTTAACCTTTTTCAGCCTGGGACCCAAATGAGAAATGCTGTGTTTTCTTGGGACCCAAATTAGAAATGCTGTGTTTTCTTGGGACCCAAGCTTAGGAACATATGCAACTACTTGTAAATATTGGTACATTTCATTGTCCTAATGCCTAAAACAAATGCAATATAGACAAGAACAAAGAAACAATGAAATGGCCATATAAATAGCTAGTCATGTTTATTTCCCCATTAAAAACTCGGACATATCCGTCTAGGTTGGAACTGTTGCTGTTAAAATTCATGAAATAATTTTCGTTCTGAACTGGAATAAACTGATTGATCCAGGTTGTATCATATCCGGCCGTGATCGGGAGTCCCATACGGCAGCGCACAATTATCCCAGCGTCGTCCAGGTTTGGTCGGGGTAGGCCGTCATTGTAAATAATTATTTGTTCCTAACTGACTTGCCTAGTTAAATGAAGGTTCAATTTAAATAAAAAACATATTTAAAAAACTATCACACAGATGTAGACCAGAAAACACACACAGTCCTAATGAGAGGTGTGTGGCTGGTTGAAGTTTTCAACACGCATGTCTGTTCTGGGATCAGTTTTTGACTGTGTAATACTGAGGTCATGCTCAGCATTTAGACTGTTTCTGTACTTGTTTTTTTAAAGTAATGCAGAGTTGAGAACCCTGACTGACATAGGCACGTGGTGCCAAACTGGACCAGAACATCTACTGCTTTCTCAGACTGGCAGGAGACAGCTTCCTGTTGTAGATGAGCCAAAGTTTATTCCAGTTCAGAATAGAAATGATGACTTGTACTTTAACCGCAACGGTTCCAACTTGTTTTCAACAATAATTTCTACAGTAAGATGTACAGTAGGCCTGATCATTTTTCATCTGTACTGTTACTTAGGGTTGCACAATCAGTAGCTAGCTAACTTGCTTTGGCTAACGTTCGCTATTAGATGTGTACAAGGCCAGGGGATTGTTTGAAAGAGAAACTCACATCTAGTACTATGAGAGAGTACTCCCTTATTTCTGCTCATCATCACCTTTTATAAAATGACAACAATGCTTTGCCAGCTGACTGACTTTTCCACTGTGGAAGCACTGTTTCCTGAAGCATTCTGCCCTGTTCTGAAACAATCCCCAGGGTATACCGTCATGCTGTGGATGTTTGGTCAGGACGTGCCGTTATATGAATTTGTTCGTTTTGATTGACTCATTGGTAAGCACTTCCCCGCACAAAACACATTGAGGGAGCTCCTCGTTAATTCTCAAAGTTTATATGAAAGAGAGAAACTAATCGGTGTATTGGCTTTTCATGACGATTGAGCTCAGTCAAAAGTTGCGAGCATGAGTCCATTTTGCGAGTAGGAATGACAGGTCAGTGGTTGACAGCGAAACATCTGCTATTCAACGACAGCGCTGCAGCGTGTGTCGCTGAGTGATCTTCAAGAAAACTCCAGAAAAATATATGTTAAACCGCGAAGCACACGGGCATCTCCCTCTCCCACAGCTGCCAAACTGAGCAGAGACCGATGCAAAGCAGAGAGCGCACTGAACAGGGACCGCAGTTGCACTTGGCCAAATCAATTCATTATATAATTATACATTTACTCTGACACGTCGCTTACCCACCATGAACAGATCCACGACCCAAACTTTAAAATAGGCTGCCCGAGAAGACTCCTTGTCTTCCTGTATTCTGAACATTGATATGAGCTATGTGTGTGTGTAACAGTATAGCTTCCGTCCCTACCCTCGTCCCTACCTGGGCTCGAACCAGGGACCCTCTGCCACCTTCGAAGCATCGTTAACGAGCTAGCCATTTCACACGGGTTACACGTGCGTGCGTGTTTTCAGGCATCACTGAAGCAAAGTCAATTCAGACAGAGGGGAGTTTATGTGTCACTGCGCGCTGTTGTTAATTTCTTTCTTGGGTTTTTGCAATTTCAAACCATTTCTCATTGTTGTTCATTTTCTTCAGTTGTCTGTTTGATTTTTAAAAATTTGATAGGGAAGCTGAGACGTCAAATATACCGTTTAGGTTTTCTACTGTCAAGTTTACACTTTCACTATTACAGTGGAACGTTTTATCCAAGACATTGTCTAAAAAGGTTTGAATTTGTTGTTGCCTCATTTTTTCCTTACATCTATAGCATTTCTTAATATTATTCTGTTCCTATTTTCAGCCTTGTGGTCTTCGCTGGACAAAGGTTGTTATCCGGTTTTGTGATCAAATATAATGTAGGTCAGGTGGAATTATTTTCTTCTGTTATGGCTGGTTAGGGGCAGTTCCCTTTGATGCAGTGGCTGTGATAAAACAGTGAGTGACATATACCAAGAGGAAAATTGCTGATTTATAACCAAGTTTGGAAATTGCACTTTGTGTTTTCTACTACTCTAACTCTTAACAGCAAGTTGAGACCCCTGGCTCTATTTTAACAAACCTAATGCAATGGTAAATCTCAGCGCTGTTGGTGGATCTATAGGTTAGGTCTTGTGTCAGAAATAGTTTTCTATTTTCACAACCAAGGTTGATGGGCGAAGGGGATGGGTTTTGACGAATCAACAAGTTGTGAGTGGTGAATCAAAATGGTTAATCGTTCAAATTCGTTTTTTAAATTAACGAATAACAAGCAATCTGTTTGTTTTAAACAACAACAATAAAATATGTAATAAGTGTAATGATATCATAAAATCGCCAGTATAGAAAAGACACAAGGCATTGGCGTTGAACCAGCCTTGGGTAAGGGGGGCTTGTGTTTTGAACATATGAAACGGAAAACAAGATATTGTTACACGATCATAACTTCTAAAAACGAGGTATTCACTGAGGTTCTCATATCTAGCTTCAGGATGGGCCTGGACACATGTAGCCTACAGGATGGAGAGTGTTTTCCGCACGCCCAATACCGGAGCTACATGGCTAAAATAATGTAGGCCTGCCTACAATATAAAAAGGTCAGCAAATGTCAACTCACTATTTTACTCCACTCAAACTTGACCTTTTAATATAGCTTTGTTGATTAAGATGCATTTCCAGTCGGTTTCACGAGACAAACAAACCCTTTATCAACAGCCTTGATTACCGGAAGGCTCCCGCATCCGCTTTCAAAATGCATGCCATAATACTGCTAACACCAGCTTTTGGTTGGTATTAAGTATCCCTACCAGCGCTGCCTGAAATTAGGACTTTTCCCCTCTGAACGCAAACGAGCTAATATAAAACCGGTAAATTACCAATCCTTGCGCAACAGTTTGACTTTAACAGGTCGAAATTGCCAATGAACGTACGTGCATTTCACACTAGCACCACCTTAACGCCAGCCGAAAATAAAGCCCCTCCTAATATATATGTGTATATATAGTAACCGTCAAAAGTTTGGCTAAACCAACTCATTCAAGGGTTTTTCTTTATTTTTATTATTTCTACATTGTAGAATAGCAGTGAGACGTCAAAACTATGAAATAACACATTAGGAATCATATAGTAACCAAAAAAGTGTTCTATTTTATATTTCAGATTTTTCAAACGAGCCACCCTTTGCCTTGATGACAGCTTTGCACACTCTTGGCATTCTCTCAACCAGCTTCATGAGGTAGTCATCTGGAATGCATTTCAATTAATAGGTGTGCCTTGTTAAAAGTTAATTTGTGGAATGTCATTCCAAGGTAGGGGTGGTATACAGAAGGTAGCTCTATTTGTTAAAAGACCAAGTCCATATTACGGCAAGAACAGCTCAAATAAGCAAATAGAAATGACAGTCCATCATTACTTTAAGCGCAGTCTCAAAAACCATCCGGCGCTATGGTGAAACTGGCTCTCATGAGGACCGCCACTGGAAAGGAAGTCCAAGAGTTACCTCTGCTGCAGAGGACAAGTTCATTAGAGTTACCAGTCCAAATAAATTATTCACAGAGTTCAAGTAACAAGCACATCTCAACATCAACTGTTCAGTGGAGACTGCGTGAATCAGGCCTTCATGGTCAAATTGCTGCAAAGAAACCAGTAATAAAGGACACCAATAAGAAGAAGAGACTTGCTTAGGCCAAGAAACACGAGCAACGGTCATTAGACTGGTGGAAATCTGTCCTTTGGTCTGATGAGTGCAAAATTGAGATTTTTGGTTGCAACCGCCATTTCTTTGTGAGACACAGAGTATGTGAAATGATGTTCGGTGTGGTTCCCACCGTGAAGCATGGAGGAGGAGGTGTGATGGTGTGGGGGTTCTTTGCTGGTGACACTATCAGTGATTTATTTAGAATTCAAGGCACACTTAACCAGCATGGCTACCACACCATTCTGCAGTGATACGCCATCCCATCTGGTTTGCGCTTAGTCGGACTATCATTTGTTTTTCAACAGGACAATTACCCAACACACCTCCAGGCTGTGTAAGGACTATTTGACCAAGAAGGAGAGTGATGGAGTGCTGCATTAGATGGCATGGCCTCCACAATCACCAGACCTCAACCCAGTTGAGATGGTTTGGGATGAGTTGGACCGCAGAGTGAAGGAAAAGCAGCCAACAAGTGCTCAGCATATGTGGGAACTCCTTCAAGACTGTTGGAAAAGCATTCATCATGAAGTTGGTTATAGGTGTGGTTGAATTTATTCTGCAGGTGTCGTTGAATGTGTTCGGTTAGGGGGAATTCCCTTTGATGCAGTGGCTGTGATAAGACAGTGAGTAACATATAACAAGAGGAAAATTGCTGATGCACAAGTTTCGAAATTACACTTTGTGTATTCTACTATTTTAATTCTTTGTGAGACACAGAGTATGTGAGCTGATGATTTCCGCATGTGTGGTTCCCACCGTGAAGCATGGAGGAGGAGGAGGTGTGATGCTGTGTGGGTTCTTTGCTCGTGACACTGTCAGTGATTTATTTAGAATTCAAGGCACACTTAACCAGCATTGCTACCATATCATTCTGCAGTGATACACCATCCAATCTGGTTTGCGTTTAGTCAGACTGTCATTTGTTTTTCAACAGGACAATTACCACACTACTCCTGCAAGACTGTTGGAAAAGCATTTATCATGAAGCTGGTTGAGAAAATGCCAAGAGTGTGCAAAGCTGTCATTTAAGTAAATGGTGGCTACTTTGAAGAATCTCAAATGTAAAATGTAACTTTTTTTTTGTTACTTCAGAGTTATGTGTTATTTCATAGTTTTGATATCTTCACTAGCTCAAGCAGTTATTTATTCTGTGAATCTTTGATTTTGTGTTGATGCTGAATATTAACAGCTGCTAGTTTGTGGTCAGCACCAACTCTCTATGTCCCTTTGTAATGCACCCATGCTCCCTACCTTAAAGGGCAAAATACCTTTATGGTGGAATAAGAGTACCTGTTCCAGCCCATACGATGTCAAAATATATACACTAGATGGCGCTAAAGTTTAAAATATAATGCATGTGTCACCAACGAGTGAAGTCAGGAATACTCATCAACTCTTGGGGAAGGGAGGGCAGGGGGAGTATGTTATAATTCACTCCATTTAACCTGTTGAAACTCTGGGGGCGCTATATCATTTTTGGATAAAAAGACGTGCCCGTTTTAAGCGCAATATTTTGTCACAAAAAGATGCTCGACTATGCATATAATTGGTAGCTTAGGAAAGAAAACACTCTGACGTTTCCAGAACTGCAAAGATATTTTCTGTGCGTGCCCTAGAACGTGAGCTACAGGCAAAACCAAGATGAAACGGCATCCAGGAAATGAGCAGGATTTTTGAGGCTTAGTTTTCCATTGTCTCCTTATATGGCTGTGAATGCGAGAGGAGTGAGTCAGCCCTTTCTGTCGTTTCCCCAAGGTGTCTGCAGCATTGTGACGTATTTGTAGGCATATCATTGGAAGATTGACCATAAGAGACCACATTTACCAGGTGTCCGCCCGGTGTCCTGCGCCGAAATTGGTGCGCAAAAGTCAGCTGCAAGTATTTTTCCACAGAATTCAGAGAAGAATGCAGGCTTCCACGAACGATATATCAATGAAGAGATATGTGAAAAAACACCTTGAGGATTGATTCCAAACAACGTTTGCCATGTTTCGGTCGATATTATGGAGTTAATTCGGAAAAAGTTTGACGTTATAGGTGACTGAATTTTCGGTTCGTTTCGGTAGCCAAATGTGATGTACAAAACGGAGCGATTTCTCCTACACAAAGACGCTTTCAGGAAAAACTGCACATTTGGCATGTAACTGAGAGTCTCCTCATTGAAAACATCCGAAGCTCGTCAAAGGTAAATTATTTTATTTATTTGGTTATCTGGTTTTTGTGAAAATGTTGCGTGCTAAATGCTACTCAAAATGCTAAGCTAGCTTAGCATACTCTTACACAAATTAGTGAATTGCTATGGTTCAAAAGCATATTTTGAAAATCTGAGATGATAGTGTTGTTAAGAAAAGGCTAAGCTTGAGAGTAGGCGCATTATTTTCATTTTATTTGTGATTTTCAGAAATCGTTAACGTTACATTATGCTAATGAGCTTCAGGCTATAACTGTATACAGGTTTTTTTCATAGCCAAATGTGAACAAAACGGAGCGATTTGTCCTACACAAATAATATTTTTTTGAAAAACTGCACATTTGCTATGTAACTGAGAGTCTCCTCATTGAAAACATCCAAAGCTCTTCAAAGGTAAATGATTTTATTTATTTGGTTATCTGGTTTTTGTGAAAATGTTGCGTGCTAAATGCTACTCAAAATGCTAAGCTAGCTTAGCATACTCTTACACAAATTAGTGAATTGTTATGGTTCAAAAGCATATTTTGAAAATCTGAGATGACAGTGTTGTTAAGAAAAGGCTAAGCTTGAGAGTAGGCGCATTATTTTCATTTTATTTGCGATTTTCAGAAATCGTTAACGTTGCGTTATGCTAATGAGCCTGAGGCTTTAGTCACGATCCCGGTTCCGGGATGGGGAGTTTCAAGAAGTTAACAGCTTTCAAACACAGGTTAGAAACAGGATATCTGGGAAAATACATTTCTGGAGGATCACAAAAATATGTTTGCTTACTAATCCAATAGGGGCGGCAGGGTAGTGTAGTGGTTAGAGTGTCAGACTAGTAACTGAAAGGTTGCTGAATCAAAGCCCTGACCTGACAAGATAAATATCTGTCTTTCTGAACAAGGCAGTTAACCCACTGTTCCGAGGCTGTCAATTCAAATATGAATTTGTTCTTAACTGACTTGCCTAGTTAAATCAAGGTGAGAAAAAAAAAATGCAACAGTGTTTGGTACAAGTTCACTTTCTTGGCCAGGCTGTTTACCTCACATCTGAAGGATGGTTTATAAAATTGGGAACCAAGATGGTTACCAGTGTATCCTGTTATCACCTGGACTGTTTTTTGACGCCAAGAAGAAAAAAACTCCAGGCCTCCATCATAGCTGTCAATTTATACATGCGGACTCTCCTTCACTGCAGCCGAGGTGAGTAAAACATTTAAACGTGTTAACCCTCGCAAGGCTGCAGGCCCAGACGGCATCCCCAGCCGCGCCCTCAGAGCATGCACAGACCAGCTGGCTGGTGTGTTTACGGACATATTCAATCAATCCCTATACCAGTCTGCTGTTCCCACATGCTTCAAGAGGGCCACCATTGTTCCTGTTCCCAAGAAAGCGAAGGAAACTGAGCTAAACGACCGTAGCACTCACTTCCGTCATCATGAAGTGCTTTGAGAGACTAGTCAAGGACCATATCACCTCCACCCTACCTGACACCCTAGACCCACTCCAATTTGCTTACTGCCAAAATAGGTCCACAGACGATGCAATCACAACCACACTGCACACTGCCCTAACCCATCTGGACAAGAGGAATACCTATGTGAGAATGCTGTTCATCGACTACAGCTCGGCATTTAACACCATAGTACCCTCCAAGCTCGTCATCAAGCTCGAGACCCTGGGTCTCGACCCCGCTCTGTGCAACTGGGTACTGGACTTCCTGACGGGCCGCCCCCCAGGTGGTGAGGGTAGGCAACAACATCTCTACCCCGCTGACCCTCAACACTGGGGCCCCACAAGGGTGCGTTCTGAGCCCTCTCCTGTACTCCCTGTTCACCCACGACTGCGTGGCCACGCACGCCTCCAACTCAATCATCAAGTTTGCGGACGACACAACAGTGGTAGGCTTGATTACCAACAACGACGAGACGGCCTACAGGGAGGAGGTGAGGGCCCTCGGAGTGTGGTGTCAGGAAAATAACCTCACACTCAACGTCAACAAAACTAAGGAGATGATTGTGGACTTCAGGAAACAGCAGAGGGAACACCCCCATCGATGGAACAGTAGTGGAAAGGGTAGTAAGTTTTACGTTCCTCGGCATACACATCACAGACAAACTGAATTGGTCCACCCACACAGACAGCATCGTGAAGAAGGCGCAGCAGCGCCTCTTCAACCTCAGGAGGCTGAAGAAATTCGGCTTGTCACCAAAAGCACTCACAAACTTCTACAGATGCACAATCGAGAGCATCCTGGCGGGCTGTATCACCGCCTGGTACGGCAACTGCTCCGCCCACAACCATAAGGCTCTCTAGACGGTAGTGAGGTCTGCACAACGCATCACCGGGGGCAAACTACCTGCCCTCCAGGAAACCTACACCACCCAATGTTACAGGAAGAAAAAAATAAGTAATTACAGGGGTCAGTTTGGGAAAAAAGTATCCGGTCTGAAAGGTCCTCTGGAATAACGGACATTCTGGGGTAATAAATACATAACCAACGTCTTCTAGTAATACTAGTCCAGTGTAAATAGGACTATAGCCTTAATAATAACTCCTGCAGAATGAAACATTTATTACAGTAAGATTATACACTAAATGTTGGCAAAATGTGGACTTGGGAACAGGAGTGGAGAAATATATATTTTTATGTCTGCATGTTGAGAGAATGCAATGCTCATTAGATAACATCTGTAGACGTGATGTCTTCATCATAACAGCAGTCTTCCATGGAAACATATAATGAATGAGAAGAGAGACATATAGGTTGCCATCTCCATCTGCATGGCCTGATGAGCCAGGGGTTATACATCACTGTTTACATCCCTGACAGCTGAGAATATAGGCCACATGTGTCAAACTCATTCCATGGAGGGCAGAGTTTCTGCAGGTTTTCACCCCTCCCTTATACTTGATTGATTATTTAAGGTAATTGATTAGTTAAACTCCCCTCACTGGTTGTCTAGGTCTTAATTGGACACAACTTGTAAAACCAGCATACACTCAGTCCTCCATGGAATGAGTTTGACAACACTGATTTAGGGCCCAGGGCCTCAGCTTGGATCAGGGCCTTAGTCTTGGACTGTTTTCCCCAGTTCTTACTGTTTTCACACTTTAATAACTCTTGTTTGTTTAATTTAAAATACAGTTGAGAACTTCTCATACACTAATCAGGATAGAACTGTTGTGTGGATAAAATATTTAATACAACAGACAGTTTGTACCATTTGTGTGTTACAAGTGTGAAATATATTTTTAAACTGTGTTCTTTGAGCTTAGTCTAAAATCATGTTTTAGGAAATGTCCACAATGCAACTATTACAGATCTAGAAGGACAGTTGGTAGGTGACAATATTTGTGTGTTACACATGTGAAATACCTTTTGAAACAGTTGTCCATGAACATGGCCTTAACTTGTGTTTAAAGCCATTTCCACACTCTAATTAGTACTGTACAGAAATGTAAGGAGAGATGATATGAGACACCATTTGTTTTACAACAGTGAATTATATTTTAGCTGCATTTAAAACAATGTTAGAAATAGTTAGGCTACAATAGCTACAAAATATAGAAACCACATTCGACAAAGATTATTTCTAATATGATGTTATGTTCTTTTGCTTTGTCAGTCATAGCGTCCATCATAGTGGACCTACATAGCACACAGAGGTACAGTATCCATCATCACATATTGTAAACCATGTAGTTAACGATTGATTCAGTTGTTTTGTGTCTGGATCTTGTAGAATAACATTTGAGGTATATCCATAATGTGATGTGTAAAATGAATTGATCACATACAAAATACATTCAACTACCAAAAGTTAAAGTTTAACATTTTATTAAACAAACTGGAGACAGTAAACAATCATGAAATATATATTATAGGGAGGTCCATCATCTTGGTAACAAGGCCTGGGATAGAGGGAGGTTCTTCAGTACCATTGGTGACAAGGCCTGGGATAGAGGGAGGTCATTCAGTACCATTGGTGACAAGGCCTGGGGTAGAGGGAGGTCAATCAGTAGCCTTGGTAACAAGTCCGGTGGTCGAGGGAGGTTCTGACAGGGCTCTGATGATACAGGCAGTTGCATAGGGGACAAAACATGTCCTTGTCCCAGTCCTGTCTTCTTCTGTCTCTGATTCACTTTCACTTATGTTGACAGAGAGATGCTCCCCACCCTGTTCCCCTTCTGGACAGGGACTGAACTGAGATCTCAAACAAGTCCCTTTAAACCAAGCAGCCATTGTTTCTTTCAATCTACCTCCAGGAAAACAGTAAACAGCAACTAGGATGATCACCAAAACTACCACCAACACCACCACCTTCACCCATGTTGGCATTCCTGTGTTGTCGTTGTTCTTTTCTTTGGGTGTGATATTGAGAATTACAGCTCCTGGATTTCCTCTCTGGTGGTCAGGTCCGAAGAAACACAGGTATGTCCCCTGATCAGAAAGGCGTAAGTCTGTGAGGTTGAGGAAAATGTCTCCGTTTCGGTAAGCATCCATGGACACAGATACCCTGTCATTATACCCAGAGCCATAGGTTACATTCCCTGCACTGATGGTAGACACATTCTGTCCATCTTTCATCCATTGGACATATATCTCACTGTCCTTAGTCTGTTTATTAGTTAAGCCATGGCAGGCAAGTGTGACATGTCCTCCAACATGGGCAGATTTGTCAGTGGGGACCAAAACTTGTAGATTTACATGCTGTATGTACTCGCCACAGACACACTCGTACAACCCCATGTCATTGTACTCAGCTGAGGAGATGGTTAGAGAGAATTTTCCATCCCTGTTTTCAAACCTCTTCTTAAAAAATCCTTCACCTGTGGTTAAATGATCTCCATCAAGTTTAGCAACCATCTTCATGGACCCTGATTGAGATTCCTGATAACGCCTCAACTCGATGACACCACCAACGCATGATCCAGAGCAGAGTGTAACTGGGTCATTCAACATCACTGTTAAATTGATAGGATGAGACAATGAGTATTTTACAACAAGTGCAAACAGGAAAAAGGTGATGACTCGTCCCCCCTTCATAATCGAAGCAGTTCTCTATAGGCAGTGCTCACGCCCTCAATTTGGCTTCAGGAAACTTTGTTGTTTCTGGACGGTTGGCAGCACTTTTATGCATACAGAAATCTCACTCACTCACTTTATAAAGGTAACATCTTCGGTGAGATGGTGACTCCTCGTCCTTATCCGAAAGTGTTCTGCTCCTAACATTACCAAGGTTTATACTGCTGCGGTTTGTGTTCAAGAGTTCCGTATGCACATTTTTTATTTTCTTATAAGAACATTACATTACACACTACTACGTTTCACAAATATATAACGTAAATAATATATTAACTAACTAAGTAAAACTAACTTAGTTTTAGCAGAAAATTTAACAGATAATATCGGTACCACAGAAATATAACGATAGTATAATGTATATAATCATATTGTGTGTATATGATGATATTTAAGAAAAGGGAACAGAGGACACAGGGACATCGTTATGGTAGTTGAATTCGTCTGCTGGTTTGACAATGAATACGCGTCTTAACTCGGAGAAGCAGCTGAAGTGGGGTCGGTCAGGAGGAGAACGGCTGGGCTGTGAGCGTATCGGGAGCACTGCCAGTGAAGCCGCGGAACACCTATATATATACGCTTTAGCTCCTTCAGGCTCGTCGGCCGAGAGTGGATCTTCGGCCGAAAGTCTTTCACTTACTCAGAAGGCTGCCCCAACTACGCGCTCTACACCACACCCACATTACGCGCACTCCGCTGCCACCCCATGTAATTTGCTGACACTCTATCCTGTTCAGCCAGACTTGCCCCGCTACTGGTTGGATAAGCGTAATGTTGTAAGGGATTTCACCCCCGTAGTGGACAAAAATGAATGGCAAGTTATTGGCATTGACCGAACCATGCACACATTGGCCAATACCACCCAAAGCGGCGTTGATTCATGCAAAGTTTACTGCTATTGCCATATGGGTATTGCCAGTTGTAACACTTCAAAAATCCAACAGGTGGCGATTGCACTCCACCATGGTTTTTCATATTGGTATTGGACTCCAAGTCAACATCCAAAAGCCAAATTTTGAAAAAACGAATTTTTTGAAAAAAACGTATCACCCCTTAAAAAGTGCTTTCTGGACCGTTTTTCGAAATTCTTTCGCTTTTTTGACAATTACACATGTATAAGAACTGTATGAAAATACTTTTGTCCAATTTTATTAACATAATTTTTTAAATTTTTTTACTTGCGCATATTGCATATGTTTTGTCCATTTGCAATATGATTTCATAGGAAGTCAGAAGTCAAAAGTCAAAAATTCTTAAATTTCATAAAAAACTTCACACACCCCTAAAAAAGTGCTTTCTGGACCGTTTTTCGAAATTTTTTCGCATTTTGTGTCAGTTACACACGTATAAGAACTGTATCAACATACTTTAGTCATATTTTATTATCATAATTTTTTTTATTTTTTTACTTGCGCATATTGCATGTGTTTTGTCCATCTGCAATATGATTTCATAGGAAGTCAGAAGTCAAAAGTCAAAAATTATTAAATTTCATAAAAAACTTCACACACCCCTAAAAAAGTGCTTTCTGGACCGTTTTTCGAAATTTTTTCGCATTTTGTGTCAGTTACACACGTATAAGAACTGTATCAACATACTTTAGTCATATTTTATTATTATAATGTTTTTGTTTTTTTTTGCTTGTGCATAAGGCATATGTTTTGTGGGGGCCAAATGTCATAAGAAATTTGACATGCTCAAAAATCCTTCAGAAATGCAAAATTGACTGGCCTGATGAACTCGGGATGGCCGGGCAGTGATTGTTGTTCCTTTCAATCACTCGTGGTGTTGATTTCATCATGTCCATTTGTTTATGTTTTCTCACTTTTGCAAAGTCACTGTGCATTTGCCATATGGTTAACTGGGCATTCACCATCACCAATTTGTCATGCCATAAAAATCATGCAGGAATGCCAAATTGACTGGCCCGATGAACTCGGGATGGCTGGGCAGTGATTCTGGTACCTCTCCATCGCTCGTTTGGGTTGATTTCAGAATGTCGCTTTTGGTGATGGTACCTCACTGTTAAAACATATTGCAAATGTTCCTTACTTTTTCAAAGTCACTGAAAATTTTTGCAGGAATGCCAAATTGACTGGCCCGATGACCTCGGGATGGCTTGGCAGTGATTCTGGTACCTCTCCATCACTCGTTATGGTCGATTCCAGAATGTCCATTTGGTGATTTTTCTCACTCTTTCAAAGTCACTGTGCATTTGCCATATGGTTAACTGGGCAGTCACCATCACCAATTTGTCATGCTATAAAAATCATGCAGGAATGCCAAATTGACTGGCCCGATGACCTCAGGATGGCTGGGCAGTGATTTTGGTACCTCTCCATCGCTCGTTTGGGTTGATTTCAGAATGTCGCTTTTGGTGATGGTACCTCACTGTTAAAACATATTGCAAATGTTCCTTACTTTTGCAAAGTCACTAAAAATTTTTGCAGGAATGCCAAATTGACTGGCCCGATGACCTCGGGATGTCTGGGCAGTGATTCTGGTACCTCTCCATCGCTCGTTAGGGTTGATTCCAGAATGTCCATTTGGTGATTTTTCTCACTCTTTCAAAGTCACTGTGCATTTGCCATATGGTTAACTGGGCAGTCACCATCACCAATTTGTCATGCTATAAAAATCATGCAGGAATGCCAAATTGACTGGCCCGATGACCTCGGGATGGCTGGGCAGTGATACTGGTACCTCTCCATGGCTCTTTTGGGTTGATTTCAGAATGTCGCTTTTGGTGATGGTACCTCACTGTTAAAACATATTGCAAATGTTCCTTACTTTTGCAAAGTCACTGAAAATTTGTGCAGGAATGCCAAATTGACTGGCCCGATGAACTCGGGATGGCTTGGCAGTGATTCTGGTACCTCTTCGTCACTCGTTAGGGTCGATTCCAGAATGTCCATTTGGTGATTTTTCTCACTTTTGCAAAGTCACTGTGCATTTGCCATATGGTTAACTGGGCAGTCACCATCACCAATTTGTCATGCCATAAAAATCATGCAGGAATGCCAAATTGACTGGCCCGATGACATAGGGATGTCTGGGCAGTGATACTGGTACCTCTCCATGGCTCGTTTGGGTTGATTTCAGAATGTCGCTTTTGGTGATGGTACCTCACTGTTAAAACATATTGCAAATGTTCCTTACTTTTGCAAAGTCACTGAAAATTTTTGCAGGAATGCCAAATTGACTGGCCCGATGACCTCGGGATGGCTGGGCAGTGATACTGGTACCTCTCCATGGCTCGTTTGGGTTGATTTCAGAATGTCGCTTTTGGTGATGGTACCTCACTGTTAAAACATATTGCAAATGTTCCTTACTTTTGCAAAGTCACTGAAAATTTTTGCAGGAATGCCAAATTGACTGGCCCGATGAAGTCGGGATGGCTTGGCAGTGATTCTGGTACCTCTCCATCGCTCGTTTGGGCTGATTTCAGAATGTCCATTTGGTGATTTTTCTCACTCTTTCAAAGTCACTGTGCAGTTGCCATATGGTTAACTGGGCAGTCACCATCACCAATTTGTCATGCTATAAAAATCATGCAGGAATGCCAAATTGACTGGCCCGATGACCTCGGGATGGCTGGGCAGTGATACTGGTACCTCTCCATGGCTCGTTTGGGTTGATTTCAGAATGTCGCTTTTGGTGATGGTACCTCACTGTTAAAACATATTGCAAATGTTCCTTACTTTTGCAAAGTCACTGAAAATTTTTGCAGGAATGCCAAATTGACTGGCCCGATGAAGTCGGGATGGCTTGGCAGTGATTCTGGTACCTCTCCATCGCTCGTTTGGGCTGATTTCAGAATGTCCATTTGGTGATTTTTCTCACTCTTTCAAAGTCACTGTGCATTTGCCATATGGTTAACTGGGCAGTCACCATCACCAATTTGTCATGCCATAAAAATCATGCAGGAATGCCAAATTGACTGGCCCGATGACCTCGGGATGGCTGGGCAGTGATACTGGTACCTCTCCATGGCTCGTTTGGGTTGATTTCAGAATGTCGCTTTTGGTGATGGTACCTCACTGTTAAAACATATTGCAAATGTTCCTTACTTTTTCAAAGTCACTGAAAATTTTTGCAGGAATGCCAAATTGACTGGCCCGATGACCTCGGGATGTCTGGGCAGTGATTATGGTACCTCTCCATCGCTCGTTAGGGTTGATTCCAGAATGTCCATTTGGTGATTTTTCTCACTCTTTCAAAGTCACTGTGCATTTGCCATATGGTTAACTGGGCAGTCACCATCACCAATTTGTCATGCTATAAAAATCATGCAGGAATGCCAAATTGACTGGCCCGATGACCTCGGGATGGCTGGGCAGTGATACTGGTACCTCTCCATGGCTCGTTTGGGTTGATTTCAGAATGTCGCTTTTGGTGATGGTACCTCACTGTTAAAACATATTGCAAATGTTCCTTACTTTTTCAAAGTCACTGAAAATTTTTGCAGGAATGCCAAATTGACTGGCCCGATGACCTCGGGATGGCTGGGCAGTGATACTGGTACCTCTCCATGGCTCGTTTGGGTTGATTTCAGAATGTCGCTTTTGGTGATGGTACCTCACCGCTTAAACATATTGCTAATGGACAAGAGTCACCTGCAAGTCACTGTCCATCAGTCAATTTGATATCATTCAAAGCTAACTATTGGAGGCACTGTCAGTCTCTACGCACCCCAATGATACGTCCCTCCATCCATGTTGTGTATCTGTGTGATTTAGTTTTCCTTTGAATTTTTATGGGAAAAATGACTGATTTACAGTTCATGGGGGTTGCCTAATCATATATATGAAGTTTTGGAAAGATCTGATATTTTTAACCCCTCCAAACAGCCCATGAGACACCAATTATGGCACTTCCGGTTGGCACAGGAAGCTGTAACTCAACATACATCCTCATTGGGTTATTCCATTAGAGAATCCTGAGTTTTAAGTCTTTACCATGAAAACTGACTGATTTACACAGGGTTCAATGCACTATGTCCATCAAATTGCAGGCAGTGTATGGGTACACACTTTTAGGGCGATTTGGACCACTTCCGGTTGGTCCAGGAAGCTTAGAATCGACACAGGTAGACCTTATAGTGGTCTGATGGACTGGTACCAAAGACAGGTTCATACAACATTCATAACCCATATAGACTCCAGGTTGTATTTAGTGGAGCAGCCAATATATTCCTATGGGGAGAGAAGTCAATGAACACTGTTTTTATGTAAACACCTTCTTTTGACTGTGAAGGGTTAATGTCACACGGTCAAGGATAGGCTTGGACAGATCAGGAGGACCTTAGGAACAGTCCTGTGGTTGAATTGTCTTTCTAAACCTAACGGTTCCGCCGCTGTCACCCAAAATCAAATGACGTACTGGTGAAGGCTTCATATTGGGCCTATTTTTCTCATGGTCGCCGCGCTCAGACCGAGCGAGCTACGGTCAAGCGGGACACCTCGTTGGACTCGGCACAGTCTGGACACTATGGTCATGCCATTGTTTGTGTTGATTTCAGAATGTCCATTTGGTCATGTTTTCTCACTTTTGCAAAGTCACTGTGCATTTGCCATATGGTTAACTGGGCAGTCACCATCACCAATTTGTCATGCCATAAAAATCATGCAGGAATGCCAAATTGACTGGCCCGATGACATAGGGATGTCTGGGCAGTGATACTGGTACCTCTCCATGGCTCGTTTGGGTTGATTTCAGAATGTCGCTTTTGGTGATGGTACCTCACTGTTAAAACATATTGCAAATGTTCCTTACTTTTTCAAAGTCACTGAAAATTTTTGCAGGAATGCCAAATTGACTGGCCCGATGACCTCGGGATGGCTGGGCAGTGATACTGGTACCTCTCCATGGCTCGTTTGGGTTGATTTCCAAATGTCGCTTTTGGTGATGGTACCTCACTGTTAAAACATATTGCAAATGTTCCTTACTTTTGCAAAGTCACTGAAAATTTTTGCAGGAATGCCAAATTGACTGGCCCGATGACCTCGGGATGGCTGGGCAGTGATACTGGTACCTCTCCATGGCTCGTTTGGGTTGATTTCAGAATGTCCATTTGGTGATTTTTCTCACTCTTTCAAAGTCACTGTGCATTTGCCATATGGTTAACTGGGCAGTCACCATCACCAATTTGTCATGCCATAAAAATCATGCAGGAATGCCAAATTGACTGGCCCGATGACATAGGGATGGCTGGGCAGTGATTTTGGTACCTCTCCATCGCTCGTTTGGGTTGATTTCAGAATGTCGCTTTTGGTGATGGTACCTCACTGTTAAAACATATTGCAAATGTTCCTTACTTTTGCAAAGTCACTGAAAATTTGTGCAGGAATGCCAAATTGACTGGCCCGATGAACTCGGGATGGCTTGGCAGTGATTCTGGTACCTCTCCATCACTCGTTAGGGTTGATTTCAGAATGTCGCTTTTGGTGATGGTACCTCACTGTTAAAACATATTGCAAATGTTCCTTACTTTTTCAAAGTCACTGAAAATTTTTGCAGGAATGCCAAATTGACTGGCCCGATGACCTCGGGATGGCTGGGCAGTGATACTGGTACCTCTCCATGGCTCGTTTGGGTTGATTTCAGAATGTCGCTTTTGGTGATGGTACCTCACTGTTAAAACATATTGCAAATGTTCCTTACTTTTTCAAAGTCACTGAAAATTTTTGCAGGAATGCCAAATTGACTGGCCCGATGAACTCGGGATGGCTTGGCAGTGATTCTGGTACCTCTCCATCACTCGTTAGGGTTGATTTCAGAATGTCCATTTGGTCATGTTTTCTCACTTTTGCAAAGTCACTGTGCATTTGCCATATGGTTAACTGGGCAGTCACCATCACCAATTTGTCATGCCATAAAAATCATGCAGGAATGCCAAATTGACTGGCCCGATGACATAGGGATGTCTGGGCAGTGATACTGGTACCTCTCCATGGCTCGTTTGGGTTGATTTCAGAATGTCGCTTTTGGTGATGGTACCTCACTGTTAAAACATATTGCAAATGTTCCTTACTTTTGCAAAGTCACTGAAAATTTTTGCAGGAATGCCAAATTGACTGGCCCGATGACCTCGGGATGGCTGGGCAGTGATACTGGTACCTCTCCATCGCTCGTTTGGGCTGATTTCAGAATGTCCATTTGGTGATTTTTCTCACTCTTTCAAAGTCACTGTGCATTTGCCATATGGTTAACTGGGCAGTCACCATCACCAATTTGTCATGCTATAAAAATCATGCAGGAATGCCAAATTGACTGGCCCGATGACATAGGGATGTCTGGGCAGTGATACTGGTACCTCTCCATCGCTCGTTTGGGTTGATTTCAGAATGTCGCTTTTGGTGATGGTACCTCACCGCTTAAACATATTGCTAATGGACAAGAGTCACCTGCAAGTCACCGTCCATCAGTCAATTTGATATCATTCTGACACCAAACGGATACAAACTGACACCAAACCCACTTTTCCCAACTCATTTAGGAGCCAAGTATAACATACTTCAGAGCTGGCCCAAAATTCACAAGGCCTTCGGTACAAAACATTAAAAAACCATAAAACACATAGTTACTTTCTAGCTGCGGGGCCAGTTCGGACATTATGTGTAGTCCTATGTGAGGCGACCCCGAATCCCGAGTTTCGGCCCGATAGGTCATTTGGTGTCCGAGTAAAAGCCTAATTGGTGCTGAAAATCCACTTTTTTCAATGCCTTGCTACGGGGTCCTTGAATGAGCTATCGAACCGAGATGTTGGGTTCTGTCTCTATGGGCCGAGACGGTCACAATGCACCTAGTCTTGTGTCTCTGGGACATTTCTAAATGTCGCCATTTTCGTAATGGTCAAAATGAATTGAAGTCATTGCAAATGTTCGAAGCTGTTTCTCGGTCCGAGAACCTCCTAGAGCGCCGTAACTCACCACGCACTATCTACCTGAGGTCTAGAACAGGATTCTAAAGTTTCGGAACTCTAGGTCTGACGGTTCTTTTTTAGCTCGAACAAAGCTAACTATTGGAGGCACTGTCAGTCTCTACACACCCCAATACGTCCCTCCATCCAAGTTGTGTATCTGTGTGATTTATTTTTCCTTTGAATTTTTATGGGGAAAATGACTGATTTACAGTTCATGGGGGTTGTCTAATCACACATATGAAGTTTTGGACAGATCTGATTTTTTTAACCCTTCCAAACAGCCCCTGAGTCACCAATTATGGCACTTCCGGTTGGCACAGGAAGCTATAAATACACACATGTCTTGACTGACATAGAAACCTAGGGAATCCTGAGTTTTAAGTCTTTAAGTTGAGAATTGACTGATCTACACAGGGTTGAATAATGCAGAGGCCTCGGCACCTTTCGAGGTGATGTACATCCAAATACCTTTTGGGTCAATTTAACCACTTCCGGTTGCTCCAGGAAGCTTAGAATCGACACAGGTAGACCTCATAGTGGTCTGATGGAATGTCATAGAAGACAGGTTCATACAGCATTCATAACCCATAAAGACCCCAGGTTGTATTTAGGGGAGCAGGCAATGTATTCCTATGGGGAGAGAAGTCAATGCACACTGTTTTTTTGTAAACACCTTCTTTTAACTGTGAAAGGTTAATGCCACACAGTCAAGGTTAGGCTTGCACAGATCGGGAGGACCTTAGGAACAGTCCTGTGTTTGAATTGTCCTTCTAAACCTAACGGTTCCGCCGCTGTCACCCAAAATCCAATGACATTGTGGTGCAGGCATCATTGTGGGCCTATTTTTCTCATGGTCGCTGCGCTCAGACCGAGCGAGCTACGGTCAAGAGGGGCACCTCGTTGGACTCGGCACGGCCTTGGGATTATGTTTATGCCATTGCCTGCTCTCTGTGTCTTTAAACACCACGCTTTGTCACTCCATCCTTGCTGTGTGTGTGTGTGAGAGCTTTTCTTTGACATCTGTTGGGAAAAATGACTGATTTACAGTTCATGGGGGTTGTCTAATCACACATATGAAGTTTTGGACAGATCTGATTTTTTTAACCCTTCCAAACAGCCCCTGAGTCACCAATTATGGCACTTCCGGTTGGCACAGGAAGCTATAAATACACACATGTCTTGACTGACATAGAAACCTAGGGAATCCTGAGTTTTAAGTCTTTAAGTTGAGAATTGACTGATCTACACAGGGTTGAATAATGCAGAGGCCTCGGCACCTTTCGAGGTGATGTACATCCAAATACCTTTTGGGTCAATTTAACCACTTCCGGTTGCTCCAGGAAGCTTAGAATCGACACAGGTAGACCTCATAGTGGTCTGATGGAATGTCATAGAAGACAGGTTCATACAGCATTCATAACCCATAAAGACCCCAGGTTGTATTTAGGGGAGCAGGCAATGTATTCCTATGGGGAGAGAAGTCAATGCACACTGTTTTTTTGTAAACACCTTCTTTTAACTGTGAAAGGTTAATGCCAAACAGTCAAGGTTAGGCTTGCACAGATCGGGAGGACCTTAGGAACAGTCCTGTGTTTGAATTGTCCTTCTAAACCTAACGGTTCCGCCGCTGTCACCCAAAATCAAATGACATTGTGGTGCAGGCTTCATTGTGGGCCTATTTTTCTCATGGTCGCTGCGCTCAGACCGAGTGAGCTACGGTCAAGCGGGGCACCTCGTTGGACTCGGCCCTGCCTTGGGATTATGTTTATGCCATTGCCTGCTCTCTGTGTCTTTAAACACCACGCTTTGTCACTCCATCCTTGCTGTGTGTGTGTGTGTGAGAGCTTTTCTTTGACATCTGTAGGGAAAAATGACTGATTTACAGTTCATGGGGGTTGTCTAATCACACATATGAAGTTTTGGACAGATCTGATTTTTTTAACCCTTCCAAACAGCCCCTGAGACACCAATTATGGCACTTCCGGTTGGCACAGGAAGCTATAAATAAACTCATATCCTCATTGGGGTATGCCTTTACAGAATCCTGAGTTTTAAGTCTTTACGTTAAGAACTGAGTTATTTACGGAGGGTTTAGTGAGTGTGTGTTATTTCAGAAAATCATAGAAAATCACAGAAATGTCGCAGAGCTCCGCAGCACATTTTAAAAATACTCGTATGAACACCCTGCAACTGGATCTGTAACCGTTGAAAAAAAAAACACCTATATCTGAACATCACGATCTGGTCAACGTACGATTTCTCGTAAATGACGATAGATAAATGGCCGATTTTTTTTTTATTGACACCGGAGGCTCCTTGACTTTGACGTGAAGTGAAAAAATCTTTTCTCTATTTTCATTTTGGACCTTTAATCCCAGAAATATGGCCATAACTCAAAAACCGTTGAGGCCTAGACGCCATCTTGTTCGGGGCCATCTTCCCATAATGCCAAACCTACGCCCACCAAGTTTCGGCTTCGAAATATTTTCGGTTTCCGAGATATGGCACGTCGTGATTCGTGATGTTTTGTCCAATAGCAATATGATTGCTTATGCCCTCTTGTGGGATATTTCGGCATTGCGCAAAAATGGGCTAAAATTTGTTTATTTTATTAAACGAAAACCGAATGTCCGACAAAGTTCATTTGATGACTTCCCGGTAGGTCTGGCCCTACCGCTCGGCCCGACGCCGTCCCCGAATTTCTAAAATGTTTTCGGACGTCTAGTAAGGGACCGTACAGTTCCAATAGGGACTTTCTCACTAACTATACGGTGATTGTCGAAATGTTCCCTTAAGGTATGTAAGGACAGATGGAGGAGAGCCCGTGAGCCTGTTTCCCCCTGTTCTCTGACGGACCAGTCTCTCACCATCTCTCCTTCTCTTTAGTCTATGGACCGTCAGATATTGAGGAAAGGGAATATTCTGTACGGCTTTCACTCGGTGGATCCAAGACCTCTCTCTACTCGACTCCGCTACCAGCCACCAGCATGACTTACACACTTCGTCGGTCTCTCTCTACTCTGCCACCGCTGCCATCCAGAGGGAGGTACAGGACAGTCGGACAGGCTTACTGTGTGGAGGAAGGACAGCAGCACCTCCATTACCAGGTTCAAGAATAGCTTTTATCTGACTGCTGTTTTTAACACTTTAGCATTCATGACTGTAGTGTTATTATAATCTTACCACTCTGAACTTTTAGTTGTTGGTCTATTTCTATTTATTGATATTCTATTGTGACTGTTTTACTGTATTCTGTGTACGTGCTACTATATGAGCGAGAGCTCCAACGAATAATTACAATGTATGAATTACTATTAATACTGGTAAATGGCAATATCGTACTTAAGAAAATTTGAATAAACCAATTGAATAAACATAAAATGACTGTCAGATGATTTATGTACCACATGAATATAATGGTATAATGTATAAAATGATAGTGTAGGCAGCGATATTATGATTATTGAGAAAAGGACTCTGGGGACATGGTTGATATGGGTAATGGCAGTAGGACTAGTCTGCTGGTTTGACGCTGAAAATGGTTTGATTTCAACTGGCAGTTGTAGTGTTGCTGGAGGGAGAATAACGTCTGGGCTGTGTGAGGAGACGACAGTCAGCGGCAGGTGAAGCGGCTGAGCAGCTCTGCTATCTGGGGTGTAGCTCGTTTTGGCTCGAAGGACGAGCGTCTTTCACTTCCATGTTTGATCAGTGCAGAATGCCCGGCAGTCTTAAAATAAAAGTAATTTAAATGTTCTGATCGTGGCATAGCTGATCAAAGCTGCTATCGCGGCTGGTTTGGCAGATTTCCATGTGTTGCAGTGTCTGTGGTATCTCCAGTCTTTATTCTGTTATTAAACTGAGGGGGAGGAGTCACCATCGAACCGAATATGAAACCTTTATAAAGAACGTCTTTTCTGAGTGAAAATAAATGAGAGCGAAGCTGCCAAGCAACAATAAAGTACCCTGAAGCCAGATTAAGTGTTTGAGAGCTGCCTTGATTATGAAGGGGAAAAGTGTAATGACTGTTTTCCTACTTGCACTTGTTGCAAAATCCTCTGTGTCTCTTCCTATCACTATAACAGTGATTTTGAACGACCCAGTTACACCCCCCTGCTCTGGATCATGCCATGGTGGCAGAAATAAGAAGGGAAGGAAAGAACCATAGAATCAATGGACCATTCTGCTGTCACTCTGTGGATCCAAGACCAAGAAAACACATCTCCTCAGGAACAAACACTGGCATGTCACGCGCTTGTCTGTCGTCGCTACCAGCCACTGCTGAGTTCCTCTGCAGCCCAGCCCACTGAATTCGTAGGAGGAGGTCTACATTCCACACGCCACATTGCATCAACCAATGGCTGTGTGCCATGTCATTGACAATAATAAAGTACATATTTCATGCAGAACGCTCCATTCTCAGTTTTTAAAATAATATGTTTTGATATTAAGGAGGCTGTTGGTTTGTATGTGATCTTAGCACTATACTATAAGGGGTTCCTAGAAATCCATTGTGAGACTAATAACTTCATAGTGTTCTTCACTATCAATATATCTATCTGTCACTATTACTATCTTTAGCCAACCTATGGCTCTGGGTATAAGGACAGGGTATCTGGGTCCATGGATGGTTTCCGACAGGGAGATATTTCCTTCATCCTCACTGACCTACGCCATTCTGATCAGGGGACATGCCTGTGTTTCTTCGGACCTGACCACCAGAGAGGAAATCCAGGAGCTGTCATTTTCACTATCACACCAAAAGAAAAGAACAACGACAACACAGGAATGCCAACATGGGTGGTGGTGGTGGTTGTGGTTTTGGTGATCATCCTGGTTGCTGTTTCTATTTTCTTGGAAGTAGATTGAAAGAAAGAAGGCCTGCTTGGTTTAATGAGAGGTGTTCAAGATCTCAGTCCCTTTCCAGAAGGGGAGTGGGGAGCATCTCTCTGTCACCAAAAGTGAAAGTGAATCAGAGACAGAAGAAGACAGGACTGGGACAGGGACATGTTGTGTCCCCTTTGCTCCTGCTTGAATAATAAGAGATCGGTTAGAACCTCCCTCTACCCCAGGCCTTGTTACCAAGGCTACTGATGGACCTCCCTCTACCCCAGGCCTTGTAACCAAGGCTACTGATGGACCTCCCTCTACCCCAGGCTTTGTTACCAAGGCTACTGATGGACCTGCCTCTACCCCAGGCCTTGTTACCAAGGCTACTGATGGACGTCCCCCTAATATCTATTTCAGGAGTGTCTCCATTTAAAAAAATAAAATGTTGAACTTTAACTTTTGGTAGTTGAATGCATTTTGTACATGATCAATTCATTTTACACATCACATTATGGATATACCTCAATACATTTCTGAAGGATCAAAATAAATAGCACCCTTTTCTCAATTCGGGTCACTAGAGCCCCCCAGCACTATATAGGGAGTAGGGTGCCATATAGGGAGTAGGGTTTACGGACAGAAACCTTGGTTACTTGGCCGTGGGCTTTGGCCATCCCCTAGAACAGCGGTTCTTAACCTTTTTCAGCCTGGGACCCAAATGAGAAATTCTGTGTTTTCTTGGGACCCAAATGAGAAATTCTGTGTTTTCCTGGGACCCAAGCTTAGGAACATATGCAACTACTTGTAAATATTGGTACATTTCATTGTCCTTATGCCTAAAACAAATGCAATATAGACAAAAGCAAAGAAACAATGAAATGGCCATATAAATAGCTAGTCATGTTTATTTCCCCATTAAAAACTCGGACATATCCGTCTAGGTTGGAACTGTTGCTGTTAAAATTCATGAAATAATTTTCGTTCTGAACTGGAATAAACTGATTGATCCAGGTTGTATCATATCCGGCCGTGATCGGGAGTCCCATACGGCAGCGCACAATTATCCCAGCGTCGTCCAGGTTTGGCCGGGGTAGGCCGTCATTGTAAATAATTATTTGTTCCTAACTGACTTGCCTAGTTAAATGAAGGTTCAATTTAAATAAAAAACATATTTAAAAAACTATCACACAGATGTAGACCAGAAAACACACACAGTCCTAATGAGAGGTGTGTGGCTGGTTGAAGTTTTCAACACGCATGTCTGTTCTGGGATCAGTTTTTGACTGTGTAATACTGAGGTCATGCTCAGCATTTAGACTGTTTCTGTACTTGTTTTTTTAAAGTAATGCAGAGTTGAGAACCCTGACTGACATAGGCACGTGGTGCCAAACTGGACCAGAACATCTACTGCTTTCTCAGACTGGCAGGAGACAGCTTCCTGTTGTAGATGAGCCAAAGTTTATTCCAGTTCAGAATAGAAATGATGACTTGTACTTTAACCGCAACGGTTCCAACTTGTTTTCAACAATAATTTCTACAGTAAGATGTACAGTAGGCCTGATCATTTTTCATCTGTACTGTTACTTAGGGTTGCACTATCAGTAGCTAGCTAACTTGCTTTGGCTAACGTTCGCTATTAGATGTGTACAAGGCCAGGGGATTGTTTGAAAGAGAAACTCACATCTAGTACTATGAGAGAGTACTCCCTTATTTCTGCTCATCATCACCTTTTATAAAATGACAACAATGCTTTGCCAGCTGACTGACTTTTCCACTGTGGAAGCACTGTTTCCTGAAGCATTCTGCCCTGTTCTGAAACAATCCCCAGGGTATACCGTCATGCTGTGGATGTTTGGTCAGGACGTGCCGTTATATGAATTTGTTCGTTTTGATTGACTCATTAGTAAGCACTTCCCCGCACAAAACACATTGAGGGAGCTCCTCGTTAATTCTCAAAGTTTATATGAAAGAGAGAAACTAATCGGTGTATTGGCTTTTCATGACGATTGAGCTCAGTCAGAAGTTGCGAGCATGAGTCCATTTTGCGAGTAGGAATGACAGGTCAGTGGTTGACAGCGAAACATCTGCTATTCAACGACAGCGCTGCAGCGTGTGTCGCTGAGTGATCTTCAAGAAAACTCCAGAAAAATATATGTTAAACCGCGAAGCACACGGGCATCTCCCTCTCCCACAGCTGCCAAACTGAGCAGAGACCGATGCAAAGCAGAGAGCGCACTAAACAGGGACCGCAGTTGCACTTGGCCAAATCAATTCATTATATAATTATACATTTACTCTGACACGTCGCTTACCCACCATGAACAGATCCACGACCCAAACTTTAAAATAGGCTGCCCGAGAAGACTCCTTGTCTTCCTGTGTTCTGAACATTGATATGAGCTATGTGTGTGTGTAACAGTATAGCTTCCGTCCCTACCCTCGTCCCTACCTGGGCTCGAACCAGGGACCCTCTGCCACCTTCGAAGCATCGTTAACGAGCTAGCCATTTCACACGGGTTACACGTGCGTGCGTGTTTTCAGGCATCACTGAAGCAAAGTCAATTCAGACAGAGGGGAGTTTATGTGTCACTGCGCGCTGTTGTTAATTTCTTTCTTGGGTTTTTGCAATTTCAAACCATTTCTCATTGTTGTTCATTTTCTTCAGTTGTCTGTTTGATTTTTAAAAATTTGATAGGGAAGCTGAGACGTCAAATATACCGTTTAGGTTTTCTACTGTCAAGTTTACACTTTCACTATTACAGTGGAACGTTTTATCCAAGACATTGTCTAAAAAGGTTTGAATTTGTTGTTGCCTCATTTTTTCCTTACATCTATAGCATTTCTTAATATTATTCCGTTCCTATTTTCAGCCTTGTGGTCTTCGCTGGACAAAGGTTGTTATCCGGTTTTGTGATCAAATATAATGTAGGTCAGGTGGAATTATTTTCTTCTGTCATGGCTGGTTAGGGGCAGTTCCCTTTGATGCAGTGGCTGTGATAAGACAGTGAGTGACATATACCAAGAGGAAAATTGCTGATTTATAACCAAGTTTGGAAATTGCACTTTGTGTTTTCTACTACTCTAACTCTTAACAGCAAGTTGAGACCCCTGGCTCTATTCTAACAAACTTAATGCAATGGTAAATCTCAGCGCTGTTGGTGGATCTATAGGTTGGGTCTTGTGTCAGAAATAGTTTTCTATTTTCACAACCAAGGTTGATGGGCGAAGGGGATGGGTTTTGATGAATCAACAAGTTGAGAGTGGTGAATCAAAATGGTTAATCGTTCAAATTCGTTTTTTAAATTAACGAATAACAAGCAATCTGTTTGTTTTAAACAACAACAATAAAATATGTAATAAGTGTAATGATATCATAAAATCGCCAGTATAGAAAAGACACAAGGCATTGGCGTTGAACCAGCCTTGGGTAAGGGGGGCTTGTGTTTTGAACATATGAAACGGAAAACAAGATATTGTTACACGATCATAACTTCTAAATACGAGGTATTCACTGAGGTTCTCATATCTAGCTTCAGGATGGGCCTGGACACATGTAGCCTACAGGATGGAGAGTGTTTTACGCACGCCCAATACCGGAGCTACATGGCTAAAATAATGTAGGCCTGCCTACAATATAAAAAGGTCAGCAAATGTCAACTCACTATTTTACTCCACTCAAACTTGACCTTTTAATATAGCTTTGTTGATTAAGATGCATTTCCAGTCGGTTTCACGAGACAAACAAACCCTTTATCAACAGCCTTGATTACCGGAAGGCTCCCGCATCCGCTTTCAAAATGCATGCCATAATACTGCTAACACCAGCTTTTGGTTGGTATTAAGTATCCCTACCAGCGCTGCCTGAAATTAGGACTTTTCCCCTCTGAACGCAAACGAGCTAATATAAAACCGGTAAATTACCAATCCTTGCGCAACAGTTTGACTTTAACAGGTCGAAATTGCCAATGAACGTACGTGCATTTCACACTAGCACCACCTTAACGCCAGCCGAAAATAAAGCCCCTCCTAATATATATGTGTATATATAGTAACCGTCAAAAGTTTGGCTAAACCAACTCATTCAAGGGTTTTTCTTTATTTTTATTATTTCTACATTGTAGAATAGCAGTGAGACGTCAAAACTATGAAATAACACATTAGGAATCATATAGTAACCAAAAAAGTGTTCTATTTTATATTTCAGATTTTTCGAACGAGCCACCCTTTGCCTTGATGACAGCTTTGCACACTCTTGGCATTCTCTCAACCAGCTTCATGAGGTAGTCATCTGGAATGCATTTCAATTAATAGGTGTGCCTTGTTAAAAGTTAATTTGTGGAATGTCATTCCAAGGTAGGGGTGGTATACAGAAGGTAGCTCTATTTGTTAAAAGACCAAGTCCATATTACGGCAAGAACAGCTCAAATAAGCAAATAGAAATGACAGTCCATCATTACTTTAAGCGCAGTCTCAAAAACCATCCGGCGCTATGGTGAAACTGGCTCTCATGAGGACCGCCACTGGAAAGGAAGACCAAGAGTTACCTCTGCTGCAGAGGACAAGTTCATTAGAGTTACCAGTCCAAATAAATTATTCACAGAGTTCAAGTAACAAGCACATCTCAACATCAACTGTTCAGTGGAGACTGCGTGAATCAGGCCTTCATGGTCAAATTGCTGCAAAGAAACCAGTAATAAAGGACACCAATAAGAAGAAGAGACTTGCTTAGGCCAAGAAACACGAGCAACGGTCATTAGACTGGTGGAAATCTGTCCTTTGGTCTGATGAGTGCAAAATTGAGATTTTTGGATGCAACCGCCATTTCTTTGTGAGACACAGAGTATGTGAAATGATGTTCGGTGTGGTTCCCACCGTGAAGCATGGAGGAGGAGGTGTGATGGTGTGGGGGTTCTTTGCTGGTGACACTATCAGTGATTTATTTAGAATTCAAGGCACACTTAACCAGCATGGCTACCATACCATTCTGCAGTGATACGCCATCCCATCTGGTTTGCGCTTAGTCGGACTATCATTTGTTTTTCAACAGGACAATTACCCAACACACCTCCAGGCTGTGTAAGGACTATTTGACCAAGAAGGAGAGTGATGGAGTGCTGCATTAGATGGCATGGCCTCCACAATCACCCGACCTCAACCCAGTTGAGATGGTTTGGGATGAGTTGGACCGCAGAGTGAAGGAAAAGCAGCCAACAAGTGCTCAGCATATGTGGGAACTCCTTCAAGACTGTTGGAAAAGCATTCATCATGAAGTTGGTTATAGGTGTGGTTGAATTTATTCTGCAGGTGTCGTTGAATGTGTTCGGTTAGGGGGAATTCCCTTTGATGCAGTGGCTGTGATAAGACAGTGAGTAACATATAACAAGAGGAAAATTGCTGATGCACAAGTTTCGAAATTACACTTTGTGTATTCTACTATTTTAATTCTTTGTGAGACACAGAGTATGTGAGCTGATGATTTCCGCATGTGTGGTTCCCACCGTGAAGCATGGAGGAGGAGGAGGTGTGATGCTGTGTGGGTTCTTTGCTCGTGACACTGTCAGTGATTTATTTAGAATTCAAGGCACACTTAACCAGCATTGCTACCATATCATTCTGCAGTGATACACCATCCAATCTGGTTTGCGTTTAGTCAGACTGTCATTTGTTTTTCAACAGGACAATTACCACACTACTCCTGCAAGACTGTTGGAAAAGCATTTATCATGAAGCTGGTTGAGAAAATGCCAAGAGTGTGCAAAGCTGTCATTTAAGCAAATGGTGGCTACTTTGAAGAATCTCAAATGTAAAATGTAACTTTTTTTTTTGTTACTTCAGAGTTATGTGTTATTTCATAGTTTTGATATCTTCACTAGCTCAAGCAGTTATTTATTCTGTGAATCTTTGATTTTGTGTTGATGCTGAATATTAACAGCTGCTAGTTTGTGGTCAGCACCAACTCTCGATGTCCCTTTGTAATGCACCCATGCTCCCTACCTTAAAGGGCAAAATACCTTTATGGTGGAAAAAGAGTACCTGTTCCAGCCCATACGATGTCAAAATATATACACTAGATGGCGCTAAAGTTTAAAATATAATGCATGTGTCACCAACGAGTGAAGTCAGGAATACTCATCAACTCTTGGGGAAGGGAGGGCAGGGGGAGTATGTTATAATTCACTCCATTTAACCTGTTGAAACTCTGGGGGCGCTATATCATTTTTGGATAAAAAGACGTGCCCGTTTTAAGCGCAATATTTTGTCACAAAAAGATGCTCGACTATGCATATAATTGGTAACTTAGGAAAGAAAACACTCTGACGTTTCCAGAACTGCAAAGATATTTTCTGTGCGTGCCCTAGAACGTGAGCTACAGGCAAAACCAAGATGAAACGGCATCCAGGAAATGAGCAGGATTTTTGAGGCTCAGTTTTCCATTGTCTCCTTATATGGCTGTGAATGCGAGAGGAGTGAGTCAGCCCTTTCTGTCGTTTCCCCAAGGTGTCTGCAGCATTGTGACGTATTTGTAGGCATATCATTGGAAGATTGACCATAAGAGACCACATTTACCAGGTGTCCGCCCGGTGTCCTGCGCCGAAATTGGTGCGCAAAAGTCAGCTGCAAGTATTTTTCCACAGAATTCAGAGAAGAATGCAGGCTTCCACGAACGATATATCAATGAAGAGATATGTGAAAAAACACCTTGAGGATTGATTCCAAACAACGTTTGCCATGTTTCGGTCGATATTATGGAGTTAATTCGGAAAAAGTTTGACGTTATAGGTGACTGAATTTTCGGTTCGTTTCGGTAGCCAAATGTGATGTACAAAACGGAGCGATTTCTCCTACACAAAGACGCTTTCAGGAAAAACTGCACATTTGGCATGTAACTGAGAGTCTCCTCATTGAAAACATCCGAAGCTCTTCAAAGGTAAATGATTTTATTTATTTGGTTATCTGGTTTTTGTGAAAATGTTGCGTGCTAAATGCTACTCAAAATGCTAAGCTAGCTTAGCATACTCTTACACAAATTAGTGAATTGCTATGGTTCAAAAGCATATTTTGAAAATCTGAGATGACAGTGTTGTTAAGAAAAGGCTAAGCTTGAGAGTAGGCACATTATTTTCATTTTATTTGCGATTTTCAGAAATCGTTAACGTTGCGTTATGCTAATGAGCCTGAGGCTTTAGTCACGATCCCGGATCCGGGATGGGGAGTTTCAAGAAGTTAACAGCTTTCAAACACAGGTTAGAAACAGGATATCTGGGAAAATACATTTCTGGAGGATCACAAAAATATGTTTGCTTACTAATCCAATAGGGGCGGCAGGGTAGTGTAGTGGTTAGAGTGTCAGACTAGTAACTGAAAGGTTGCTGAATCAAAGCCCTGACCTGACAAGATAAATATCTGTCTTTCTGAACAAGGCAGTTAACCCACTGTTCCGAGGCTGTCAATTCAAATAAGAATTTGTTCTTAACTGACTTGCCTAGTTAAATCAAGGTGAGAAAAAAAAAATGCAACAGTGTTTGGTACAAGTTCACTTTCTTGGCCAGGCTGTTTACCTCACATCTGAAGGATGGTTTATAAAATTGGGAACCAAAATGGTTACCAGTTTATCCTGTTATCACCTGGACTGTTTTTTGACGCCAAGAAGAAAAAAACTCCAGGCCTCCGTCATAGCTGTCAATTTATACATGCGGACTCTCCTTCACTGCAGCCGAGGTGAGTAAAACATTTAAACGTGTTAACCCTCGCAAGGCTGCAGGCCCAGACGGCATCCCCAGCCGCGCCCTCAGAGCATGCACAGACCAGCTGGCTGGTGTGTTTACGGACATATTCAATCAATCCCTATACCAGTCTGCTGTTCCCACATGCTTCAAGAGGGCCACCATTGTTCCTGTTCCCAAGAAAGCGAAGGAAACTGAGCTAAACGACTACCGCCCCGTAGCACTCACTTCCGTCATCATGAAGTGCTTTGAGAGACTAGTCAAGGACCATATCACCTCCACCCTACCTGACACCCTAGACCCACTCCAATTTGCTTACCGCCAAAATAGGTCCACAGACGATGCAATCACAACCACACTGCACACTGCCCTAACCCATCTGGACAAGAGGAATACCTATGTGAGAATGCTGTTCATCGACTACAGCTCGGCATTTAACACCATAGTACCCTCCAAGCTCGTCATCAAGCTCGAGACCCTGGGTCTCGACCCCGCTCTGTGCAACTGGGTACTGGACTTCCTGACGGGCCGCCCCCCAGGTGGTGAGGGTAGGCAACAACATCTCTACCCCGCTGACCCTCAACACTGGGGCCCCACAAGGGTGCGTTCTGAGCCCTCTCCTGTACTCCCTGTTCACCCACGACTGCGTGGCCACGCACGCCTCCAACTCAATCATCAAGTTTGCGGACGACACAACAGTGGTAGGCTTGATTACCAACAACGACGAGACGGCCTACAGGGAGGAGGTGAGGGCCCTCGGAGTGTGGTGTCAGGAAAATAACCTCACACTCAACGTCAACAAAACTAAGGAGATGATTGTGGACTTCAGGAAACAGCAGAGGGAACACCCCCATCGATGGAACAGTAGTGGAAAGGGTAGTAAGTTTTATGTTCCTCGGCATACACATCACAGACAAACTGAATTGGTCCACCCACACAGACAGCATCGTGAAGAAGGCGCAGCAGCGCCTCTTCAACCTCAGGAGGCTGAAGAAATTCGGCTTGTCACCAAAAGCACTCACAAACTTCTACAGATGCACAATCGAGAGCATCCTGGCGGGCTGTATCACCGCCTGGTACGGCAACTGCTCCGCCCACAACCATAAGGCTCTCTAGACGGTAGTGAGGTCTGCACAACGCATCACCGGGGGCAAACTACCTGCCCTCCAGGAAACCTACACCACCCAATGTTACAGGAAGAAAAAAATAAGTAATTACAGGGGTCAGTTTGGGAAAAAAAGTATCCGGTCTGAAAGGTCCTCTGGAATAACGGATATTCTGGGTAATAAATACATAACCAACGTCTTCTAGTAATACTAGTCCAGTGTAAATAGGACTATAGCCTTAATAATAACTCCTGCAGAATGAAACATTTATTACAGTAAGATTATACACTAAATGTTGGCAAAATGTGGACTTGGGAACAGGAGTGGAGAAATATATATTTTTATGTCTGCATGTTGAGAGAATGCAATGCTCATTAGATAACATCTGTAGACGTGATGTCTTCATCATAACAGCAGTCTTCCATGGAAACATATAATGAATGAGAAGAGAGACATATAGGTTGCCATCTCCATCTGCATGGCCTGATGAGCCAGGGGTTATACATCACTGTTTACATCCCTGACAGCTGAGAATATAGGCCACATGTGTCAAACTCATTCCATGGAGGGCAGAGTTTCTGCAGGTTTTCACCCCTCCCTTATACTTGATTGATCATTTAAGGTAATTGATTAGTTAAACTCCCCTCACTGGTTGTCTAGGTCTTAATTGGACACAACTTGTAAAACCAGCATACACTCAGTCCTCCATGGAATGAGTTTGACAACCCTGATTTAGGGCCCAGGGCCTCAGCTTGGATCAGGGCCTTAGTCTTGGACTGTTTTCCCCAGTTCTTACTGTTTTCACACTTTAATAACTCTTGTTTGTTTAATTTAAAATACAGTTGAGAACTTCTCATACACTAATCAGTATAGAACTGTTGTGTGGATAAAATATTTAATACAACAGACAGTTTGTACCATTTGTGTGTTACAAGTGTGAAATATATTTTTAAACTGTGTTCTTTGAGCTTGGTCTAAAATCATGTTTTAGGAAATGTCCACAATGCAACTATTACAGATCTAGAAGGACAGTTGGTAGGTGACAATATTTGTGTGTTACACATGTGAAATACCTTTTGAAACAGTTGTCCATGAACATGGCCTAAACTTGTGTTTAAAGCCATTTCCACACTCTAATTAGTACTGTACAGAAATGTAAGGAGAGATGATATGAGACACCATTTGTTTTACAACAGTGAATTATATTTTAGCTGCATTTAAAACAATGTTAGAAATAGTTAGGCTACAATAGCTACAAAATATAGAAACCACATTCGACAAAGATTATTTCTAATATGATGTTATGTTCTTTTGCTTTGTCAGTCATAGCGTCCATCATAGTGGACCTACATAGCACACAGAGGTACAGTATCCATCATCACATATTGTAAACCATGTAGTTAATGATTGATTCAGTTGTTTTGTGTCTGGATCTTGTAGAATAACATTTGAGGTATATCCATAATGTGATGTGTAAAATGAATTGATCACGTACAAAATACATTCAACTACCAAAAGTTAAAGTTTAACATTTTATTAAACAAACTGGAGACAGTAAACAATCATGAAATATATATTATAGGGAGGTCCATCATCTTGGTAACAAGGCCTGGGATAGAGGGACGTTCTTCAGTACCATTGGTGACAAGGCCTGGGATAGAGGGAGGTCATTCAGTACCATTGGTGACAAGGCCTGGGGTAGAGGGAGGTCAATCAGTAGCCTTGGTAACAAGTCCGGTGGTCGAGGGAGGTTCTGACAGGGCTCTGATGATACAGGCAGTTGCATAGGGGACAAAACATGTCCTTGTCCCAGTCCTGTCTTCTTCTGTCTCTGATTCACTTTCACTTATGTTGACAGAGAGATGCTCCCCACCCTGTTCCCCTTCTGGACAGGGACTGAACTGAGATCTCAAACAAGTCCCTTTAAACCAAGCAGCCATTGTTTCTTTCAATCTACCTCCAGGAAAACAGTAAACAGCAACTAGGATGATCACCAAAACTACCACCAACACCACCACCTTCACCCATGTTGGCATTCCTGTGTTGTCGTTGGTCTTTTCTTTGGGTGTGATATTGAGAATTACAGCTCCTGGATTTCCTCTCTGGTGGTCAGGTCCGAAGAAACACAGGTATGTCCCCTGATCAGAAAGGCGTAAGTCTGTGAGGTTGAGGAAAATGTCTCCGTTTCGGTAAGCATCCATGGACACAGATACCCTGTCATTATACCCAGAGCCATAGGTTACATTCCCTGCACTGATGGTAGACACATTCTGTCCATCTTTCATCCATTGGACATATATCTCACTGTCCTTAGTCTGTTTATTAGTTAAGCCATGGCAGGCAAGTGTGACATGTCCTCCAACATGGGCAGATTTGTCAGTGGGGACCAAAACTTGTAGATTTACATGCTGTATGTACTCGCCACAGACACACTCGTACAACCCCATGTCATTGTACTCAGCTGAGGAGATGGTTAGAGAGAATTTTCCATCCCTGTTTTCAAACCTCTTCTTAAAAAATCCTTCACCTGTGGTTAAATGATCTCCATCAAGTTTAGCAACCATCTTCATGGACCCTGATTGAGATTCCTGATAACGCCTCAACTCGATGACACCACCAACGCATGATCCAGAGCAGAGTGTAACTGGGTCATTCAACATCACTGTTAAATTGATAGGATGAGACAATGAGTATTTTACAACAAGTGCAAACAGGAAAAAGGTGATGACTCGTCCCCCCTTCATAATCGAAGCAGTTCTCTATAGGCAGTGCTCACGCCCTCAATTTGGCTTCAGGAAACTTTGTTGTTTCTGGACGGTTGGCAGCACTTTTATGCATACAGAAATCTCACTCACTCACTTTATAAAGGTAACATCTTCGGTGAGATGGTGACTCCTCGTCCTTATCCGAAAGTGTTCTGCTCCTAACATTACCAAGGTTTATACTGCTGCGGTTTGTGTTCAAGAGTTCCGTATGCACATTTTTTATTTTCTTATAAGAACATTACATTACACACTACTACGTTTCACAAATATATAACGTAAATAATATATTAACTAACTAAGTAAAACTAACTTAGTTTTAGCAGAAAATTTAACAAATAATATCGGTACCACAGAAATATAACGATAGTATAATGTATATAATCATATTGTGTGTATATGATGATATTTAAGAAAAGGGAACAGAGGACACAGGGACATCGTTATGGTAGTTGAATTCGTCTGCTGGTTTGACAATGAATACGCGTCTTAACTCGGAGAAGCAGCTGAAGTGGGGTCGGTCAGGAGGAGAACGGCTGGGCTGTGAGCGTATCGGGAGCACTGCCAGTGAAGCCGCGGAACACCTATATATATACGCTTTAGCTCCTTCAGGCTCGTCGGCCGAGAGTGGATCTTCGGCCGAGAGTCTTTCACTTACTCAGTGTCAGAAGGCTGCCCCAACTACGCGCTCTACACCACACCCACATTACGCGCACTCCGCTGCCACCCCATGTAATTTGCTGAAACTCTATCCTGTTCACCCAGACTTGCCCCGCTACTGGTTGGATAAGCGTAATGTTGTAAGGACAGATGGAGGAGAGCCCGTGAGCCTGTTTCCCCCTGTTCTCTGACGGACCAGTCTCTCACCATCTCTCCTTCTCTTTAGTCTATGGACCGTCAGATATTGAGGAAAGGGAATATTCTGTACGGCTTTCACTCGGTGGATCCAAGACCTCTCTCTACTCGACTCCGCTACCAGCCACCAGCATGACTTACACACTTCGTCGGTTTCTCTCTACTCTGCCACCGCTGCCATCCAGAGGGAGGTACAGGACAGTCGGACAGGCTTACTGTGTGGAGGAAGGACAGCAGCACCTCCACTACCAGGTTCAAGAATAGCTTTTATCTGACTGCTGTTTTTAACACTTTAGCATTCATGACTGTAGTGTTATTATAATCTTACCACTCTGAACTTTTAGTTGTTGGTCTATTTCTATTTATTGATATTCTATTTGTGACTGTTTTACTGTATTCTGTGTACGTGCTACTATATGAGCGAGAGCTCCAACGAATAATTACAATGTATGAATTACTATTAATACTGGTAAATGGCAATATCGTACTTAAGAAAAATTGAATAAACCAATTGAATAAACATAAAATGACTGTCAGATGATTTATGTACCACATGAATATAATGGTATAATGTATAAAATGATAGTGTAGGCAGCGATATTATGATTATTGAGAAAAGGACACTGGGGACATGGTTGATATGGGTAATGGCAGTAGGACTAGTCTGCTGGTTTGACGCTGAAAATGGTTTGATTTCAACTGGCAGTTGTAGTGTTGCTGGAGGGAGAATAACGTCTGGGCTGTGTGAGGAGACGACAGTCAGCGGCAGGTGAAGCGGCTGAGCAGCTCTGCTATCTGGGGTGTAGCTCGTTTTGGCTCGAAGGACGAGCGTCTTTCACTTCCATGTTTGATCAGTGCAGAATGCCCGGCAGTCTTAAAATAAAAGTAATTTAAATGTTCTGATCGTGGCATAGCTGATCAAAGCTGCTATCGCGGCTGGTTTGGCAGATTTCCATGTGTTGCAGTGTCTGTGGTATCTCCAGTCTTTATTCTGTTATTAAACTGAGGGGGAGGAGTCACCATCGAACCGAATATGAAACCTTTATAAAGAACGTCTTTTCTGAGTGAAAATAAATGAGAGCGAAGCTGCCAAGCAACAATAAAGTACCCTGAAGCCAGATTAAGTGTTTGAGAGCTGCCTTGATTATGAAGGGGAAAAGTGTAATGACTGTTTTCCTACTTGCACTTGTTGCAAAATCCTCTGTGTCTCTTCCTATCACTATAACAGTGATTTTGAACGACCCAGTTACACCCCCCTGCTCTGGATCATGCCATGGTGGCAGAAATAAGAAGGGAAGGAAAGAACCATAGAATCAATGGACCATTCTGCTGTCACTCTGTGGATCCAAGACCAAGAAAACACATCCCCTCAGGAACAAACACTGGCATGTCACGCGCTTGTCTGTCGTCGCTACCAGCCACTGCTGAGTTCCTCTGCAGCCCAGCCCACTGAATTCGTAGGAGGAGGTCTACATTCCACACGCCACATTGCATCAACCAATGGCTGTGTGCCATGTCATTGACAATAATAAAGTACATATTTCATGCAGAACGCTCCATTCTCAGTTTTTAAAATAATATGTTTTGATATTAAGGAGGCTGTTGGTTTGTATGTGATCTTAGCACTATACTATAAGGGGTTCCTAGAAATCCATTGTGAGACTAATAACTTCATAGTGTTCTTCACTATCAATATATCTATCTGTCACTATTACTATCTTTAGACAACCTATGGCTCTGGGTATAAGGACAGGGTATCTGGGTCCATGGATGGTTTCCGACAGGGAGATATTTCCTTCATCCTCACTGACCTACGCCATTCTGATCAGGGGACATGCCTGTGTTTCTTCGGACCTGACCACCAGAGAGGAAATCCAGGAGCTGTCATTTTCACTATCACACCAAAAGAAAAGAACAACGACAACACAGGAATGCCAACATGGCTGGTGGTGGTGGTTGTGGTTTTGGTGATCATCCTGGTTGCTGTTTCTATTTTCTTGGAGGTAGATTGAAAGAAAGAAAGAAGGCCTGCTTGGTTTAATGAGAGGTGTTCAAGATCTCAGTCCCTTTCCAGAAGGGGAGTGGGGAGCATCTCTCTGTCACCAAAAGTGAAAGTGAATCAGAGACAGAAGAAGACAGGACTGGGACAGGGACATGTTGTGTCCCCTTTGCTCCTGCTTGAATAATAAGAGATCGGTTAGAACCTCCCTCTACCCCAGGCCTTGTTACCAAGGCTACTGATGGACCTCCCTCTACCCCAGGCCTTGTAACCAAGGCTACTGATGGACCTCCCTCTACCCCAGGCTTTGTTACCAAGGCTACTGATGGACGTCCCCCTAATATCTATTTCAGGAGTGTCTCCATTTAAAAAAATAAAATGTTGAACTTTAACTTTTGGTAGTTGAATGCATTTTGTACATGATCAATTCATTTTACACATCACATTATGGATATACCTCAATACATTTCTGGAGGATCACAAAAATATGTTTGCTTACTAATCCAATAGGGGCGGCAGGGTAGCGTAGTGGTTCGAGTGTCAGACTAGTAACTGAAAGGTTGCTGAATCAAAGCCCTGACCTGACAAGATAAATATCTGTCTTTCTGAACAAGGCAGTTAACCCACTGTTCCGAGGCTGTCAATTCAAATAAGAATTTGTTCTTAACTGACTTGCCTAGTTAAATCAAGGTGGGGAAAAAAGCTATGCGACAGTGTTTGGTACAAGTTCACTTTCTAGGCCAGGCTGTTTACATCACATCTGAAGGATGGTTTAGAAAATTGTGAACCAAGATGATTACCAGTGTATCCTGTTATCACCTGGACTGCTTTTTGACACCTAGAAAAAAAAACTCCAGGCCTCCGTCATAGCTGTCAATTTATAGAGAAAAAAGAAATAATTACAGGGGTCAGTTTGGGAAAAAAGAATCCGGTCTGAAAGGTCCTCTGGAATAACGGACATTCTGGGTAATAAATACATAACCAACGTCTTCTAGTAATACTAGTCCAGTGTAAATAGGACTATAGCCTTAATAATAACTCCTGCAGAATGAAACATTTATTACAGTAAAATTATACACTAAATGTTGTCAAAATGTGGACTTGGGAACAGGAGCCGAGAAATATATATTTTTATGTCTGCATGTTGAGAGAATGCAATGCTCATTAGATAACATCTGTAGACGTGATGTCTTCATCATAACAGCAGTCTTCCAGGGAAACATATAATGAATGAGAAGAGAGACATATAGGTTGCCATCTCCATCTGCATGGCCTGATGAGCAAGGGGTTATACATCACTGTTTACATCCCTGACATCTGAGAATATAGGCCACATGTGTCAAACTCATTCCATGGAGGGCAGAGTTTCTGCAGGTTTTCACCCCTCCCTTATACTTGATTGATCATTTAAGGTAATTGATTAGTTAAACTCCCCTCACTGGTTGTCTAGGTCTTAATTGGACACAACTTGTAAAACCAGCATACACTCAGTCCTCCATGGAATGAGTTTGACAACCCTGATTTAGGGCCCAGGGCCTCAGCTTGGATCAGGGCCTTAGTCTTGGACTGTTTTCCCCAGTTCTTACTGTTTTCACACTTTAATAACTCTTGTTTGTTTAATTTAAAATACAGTTGAGAACTTCTCATACACTAATCAGGATAGAACTGTTGTGTGGATAAAATATTTAATACAACAGACAGTTTGTACCATTTGTGTGTTACAAGTGTGAAATATATTTTTAAACTGTGTTCTTTGAGCTTGGTCTAAAATCATGTTTTAGGAAATGTCCACAATGCAACTATTACAGATCTAGAAGGACAGTTGGTAGGTGACAATATTTGTGTGTTACACATGTGAAATACCTTTTGAAACAGTTGTCCATGAACATGGCCTAAACTTGTGTTTAAAGCCATTTCCACACTCTAATTAGTACTGTACAGAACTGTAAGGAGAGATGATATGAGACACCATTTGTTTTACAACAGTGAATTATATTTTAGCTGCATTTAAAACAATGTTAGAAATAGTTAGGCTACAATAGCTACAAAATATAGAAACCACATTCGACAAAGATTATTTCTAATATGATGTTATGTTCTTTTGCTTTGTCAGTCATAGCGTCCATCATAGTGGACCTACATAGCACACAGAGGTACAGTATCCATCATCACATATTGTAAACCATGTAGTTAACGATTGATTCAGTTGTTTTGTGTCTGGATCTTGTAGAATAACATTTGAGGTATATCCATAATGTGATGTGTAAAATGAATTGATCACGTACAAAATACATTCAACTACCAAAAGTTAAAGTTTAACATTTTATTAAACAAACTGGAGACAGTAAACAATCATGAAATATATATTATAGGGAGGTCCATCATCCTGGTAACAAGGCCTGGGATAGAGGGAGGTTCTTCAGTACCATTGGTGACAAGGCCTGGGATAGAGGGAGGTCATTCAGTACCATTGGTGACAAGGCCTGGGGTAGAGGGAGGTCAATCAGTAGCCTTGGTAACACGTCCGGTGGTCGAGGGAGGTTCTGACAGGGCTCTGATGATACAGGCAGTTGCATAGGGGACAAAACATGTCCTTGTCCCAGTCCTGTCTTCTTCTGTCTCTGATTCACTTTCACTTATGTTGACAGAGAGATGCTCCCCACCCTGTTCCCCTTCTGGACAGGGACTGAACTGAGATCTCAAACAAGTCCCTTTAAACCAAGCAGCCATTGTTTCTTTCAATCTACCTCCAGGAAAACAGTAAACAGCAACTAGGATGATCACCAAAACTACCACCAACACCACCACCTTCACCCATGTTGGCATTCCTGTGTTGTCGTTGTTCTTTTCTTTGGGTGTGATATTGAGAATTACAGCTCCTGGATTTCCTCTCTGGTGGTCAGGTCCGAAGAAACACAGGTATGTCCCCTGATCAGAAAGGCGTAAGTCTGTGAGGTTGAGGAAAATGTCTCCGTTTCGGTAAGCATCCATGGACACAGATACCCTGTCATTATACCCAGAGCCATAGGTTACATTCCCTGCACTGATGGTAGACACATTCTGTCCATCTTTCATCCATTGGACATATATCTCACTGTCCTTAGTCTGTTTATTAGTTAAGCCATGGCAGGCAAGTGTGACATGTCCTCCAACATGGGCAGATTTGTCAGTGGGGACCAAAACTTGTAGATTTACATGCTGTATGTACTCGCCACAGACACACTCGTACAACCCCATGTCATTGTACTCAGCTGAGGAGATGGTTAGAGAGAATTTTCCATCCCTGTTTTCAAACCTCTTCTTAAAAAATCCTTCACCTGTGGTTAAATGATCTCCATCAAGTTTAGCAACCATCTTCATGGACCCTGATTGAGATTCCTGATAACGCCTCAACTCGATGACACCACCAACGCATGATCCAGAGCAGAGTGTAACTGGGTCATTCAACATCACTGTTAAATTGATAGGATGAGACAATGAGTATTTTACAACAAGTGCAAACAGGAAAAAGGTGATGACTCGTCCCCCCTTCATAATCGAAGCAGTTCTCTATAGGCAGTGCTCACGCCCTCAATTTGGCTTCAGGAAACGTTGTTGTTTCTGGACGGTTGGCAGCACTTTTATGCATACAGAAATCTCACTCACTCACTTTATAAAGGTAACATCTTCGGTGAGATGGTGACTCCTCGTCCTTATCCGAAAGTGTTCTGCTCCTAACATTACCAAGGTTTATACTGCTGCGGTTTGTGTTCAAGAGTTCCGTATGCACATTTTTTATTTTCTTATAAGAACATTACATTACACACTACTACGTTTCACAAATATATAACGTAAATAATATATTAACTAAGTAAGTAAAACTAACTTAGTTTTAGCAGAAAATTTAACAGATAATATCGGTACCACAGAAATATAACGATAGTATAATGTATATAATCATATTGTGTGTATATGATGATATTTAAGAAAAGGGAACAGAGGACACAGGGACATCGTTATGGTAGTTGAATTCGTCTGCTGGTTTGACAATGAATACGCGTCTTAACTCGGAGAAGCAGCTGAAGTGGGGTCGGTCAGGAGGAGAACGGCTGGGCTGTGAGCGTATCGGGAGCACTGCCAGTGAAGCCGCGGAACACCTATATATATACGCTTTAGCTCCTTCAGGCTCGTCGGCCGAGAGTGGATCTTCGGCCGAGAGTCTTTCACTTACTCAGTGTCAGAAGGCTGCCCCAACTACGCGCTCTACACCACACCCACATTACGCGCACTCCGCTGCCACCCCATGTAATTTGCTGACACTCTATCCTGTTCACCCAGACTTGCCCCGCTACTGGTTGGATAAGCGTAATGTTGTAAGGACAGATGGAGGAGAGCCCGTGAGCCTGTTTCCCCCTGTTCTCTGACGGACCAGTCTCTCACCATTTCTCCTTCTCTTTAGTCTATGGACCGTCAGATATTGAGGAAAGGGAATATTCTGTACGGCTTTCACTCGGTGGATCCAAGACCTCTCTCTACTCGACTCCGCTACCAGCCACCAGCATGACTTACACACTTCGTCGGTTTCTCTCTACTCTGCCACCGCTGCCATCCAGAGGGAGGGAGGTACAGGACAGCCGTACAGGCTTACTGTGTGGAGGAATGACAGCAGCACCTCCACTACCAGGTTCAAGAATAGCTTTTATCTGACTGCTGTTTTTAACACTTTAGCATTCATGACTGTAGTGTTATTATAATCTTACCACTCTGAACTTTTAGTTGTTGGTCTATTTCTATTTATTGATATTCTATTGTGACTGTTTTACTGTATTCTGTGTACGTGCTACTATATGAGCGAGAGCTCCAACGAATAATTACAATGTATGAATTACTATTAATACTGGTAAATGGCAATATCGTACTTAAGAAAAATTGAATAAACCAATTGAATAAACATAAAATGACTGTCAGATGATTTATGTACCACATGAATATAATGGTATAATGTATAAAATGATAGTGTAGGCAGCGATATTATGATTATTGAGAAAAGGACACGGAGGACATGGTTGATATGGGTAATGGCAGTTTGACTAGTCTGCTGGTTTGACGCTGAAAATGGTTTGATTTCAACTGGCAGTTGTAGTGTTGCTGGAGGGAGAATAACGTCTGGGCTGTGTGAGGAGACGACAGTCAGCGGCAGGTGAAGCGGCTGAACAGCTCTGCTATCTGGGGTGTAGCTCGTTTTGGCTCGAAGGACGAGCGTCTTTCACTTCCATGTTTGATCAGTGCAGAATGCCCGGCAGTCTTAAAATAAAAGTAATTTAAATGTTCTGATCGTGGCATAGCTGATCAAAGCTGCTATCGCGGCTGGTTTGGCAGATTTCCATGTGTTGCAGTGTCTGTGGTATCTCGATTCTTTATTCTGTTATTAAACTGACTGTCCTCTGCATTGTCAGAGTCTCGGTTCTGACAAGACTCGACTCCACAGTGCTCCAGTGGTCTACAGTCGTTTCTCAATATCTACAATAACATTCATTAGGTAGGCTGAGTGAACTGAAGTTCGAAATGGACAGTCAAGTCAGTCACTATAAAATAAATATATTTTAGAAAATAGTAAACACTATGTTATCTAACCAGGACTAACCATACTACTATACTACAGGCGAAATGTAGCCTTCACATGCCAAGCTTCCGCATCCTCTCTACCACTGAATATCTTCGAGACCAATATATTACAACACTACTTTACCAGTTACATTTATACATCCAAAAACAAAGTTAATTAACTACATTCGTTTACATTTTATTTGTGAAACGCATTAGTGTGAAATGTAATGTTCTTATAAAAAATATATATTGATTGCATACAGAACTCTTGAACAAAAACAGCAGCAGTATAAACCTTGGTAAGGGGAGGAGCAGAACATTTTCGGGATAAGGGGGAGGAGTTACCATCGAACCGAATATGAAACTTTTATAAAGAACGTCTTTGCTGAGTGAAAAGAAATTAGAGGGGAGGGAAGCTGCCAAGCAACAACAAAGTACCCCGAAGCCAGATTGAGGGTTTGAGAGCTGCCTTGATTATGAAGGGGGGACGAGTCATCACCTTTTTCCTGTTTGCACTTGTTGTAAAATACTCATTGTCTCATCCTATCAATTTAACAGTGATGTTGAATGACCCAGTTACACTCTGCTCTGGATCATGCGTTGGTGGTGTCATCGAGTTGAGGCGTTATCAGGAATCTCAATCAGTGTCCATGAAGATGGTTGCTAAACTTGATGGAGATCATTTAACCACAGGTGAAGGATTTTTTAAGAAGAGGTTTGAAAACAGGGATGGAAAATTCTCTCTAACCATCTCCTCAGCTGAGTACAATGACATGGGGTTGTACGAGTGTGTCTGTGGCGAGTACATACAGCATGTAAATCTACAAGTTTTGGTCCCCACTGACAAATCTGCCCATGTTGGAGGACATGTCACACTTGCCTGCCATGGCTTAACTAATAAACAGACTAAGGACAGTGAGATATATGTCCAATGGATGAAAGATGGACAGAATGTGTCTACCATCAGTGCAGGGAATGTAACCTATGGCTCTGGGTATAAGGACAGGGTATCTGTGTCCATGGATGCTTACCGAAACGGAGACATTTTCCTCAACCTCACCGACTTACGCCTTTCTGATCAGGGGACATACCTGTGTTTCTTCGGACCTGACCACCAGAGAGGAAATCCAGGAGCTGTAATTCTCAATATCACTCCCAAAGAGAGACACAGGAAGGACAACAATGTTGGAGGTGGTGTTGGTGGTTGTTTTGGTGATCATCCTAGTTGCTGTTATTTTCTATTTTCTTGGAGGAATATTGAAAGAGACAATGGCTGCTTGGTTTAAAGGGAATTGTTTCAGATCTCAATTCAGTCCCTGTCCATAAGGGGAACAGGGTGGGGAGCATCTCTCTGTCACCATAAGTGAAAGTGAATCAGAGACAAAAAAAGACAGGATTGGGACAAGAATATATTTTGTCCGCTATGCACCTGTCTGTATCATCAGAGCCCTGTCAGGACCTCCCTCTACCCCAGGCTTGTTACCAAGACTACTGATGGACCTCCCTCTACCACAGGCCTTGTTACCAACGATAAAGATTGACCTCCCTCTATCCCAGGCCTTGTTACCAAGGCTACTGATGGACTTCCCTCTACCCCAGGCCTTGTTGCCAAGGCTACTGATGGACCTCCCTCTACCCCAGGCCTTGTTACCGAGACTACTGATGGACCTCCCCCTAATATCTATTTCAAGAGTGTTTACTGTCTCCAGTTTGTTTAATAAAATGTTGAACTTTAACTTTTGGTAGTTGAATGTATTTTGTACATGATCAATTCATTTTACACATCACATTATGGATATACCTCAAATGTTATTCTACAAGATCCAGACACAAAACAACTGAATCAATCGTTAACTACATGGTTTACAATATGTGATGATGGATACTGTACCTCTGTGTGCTATGTAGGTCCACTATGATGGACGCTATGACTGACAAAGCAAAAGAACATAACATCATATTAGAAATAATCTTTGTCGAAGGTGGTTTCTATATTTTGTAGCTATTGTAGCCTAACTATTTCTAACATTGTTTTAAATGCAGCTAAAATATAATTCACTGTTGTAAAACAAATGGTGTCTCATATCATCTCTCTTTCTACTACCATACTATTTGTATTGTATTGCCAGAAACATGATTTTAGACCATGTTCATGGAAAAATGTTTTAAAAGATTGTTGACAGTTGTAACACAAACTCCAATCATCTCTCCTTCCAGTTCTGTACAGTACTAATTAGAGTGTGGAAATGTCTTGAAACATTATTTTAGGCCATGTTCATGGACAACTGTTTCAAAAGGTATTTCACATGTGTAACACACAAATATAGTCTCCTACCAACTGTCCTTCTAGATCTGTAATAGTTGCATTGTGGACATTTCCTAAAACATGATTTTAAGACCAAGCTCAAAGAACACAGTTTAAAAATATATTTCACACTTGTAACACACAAATGGTACAAACTGTCTGTTGTATTTAATATTTTATCCATACAACAGCTCTATCCTGATTAGTGTATGAGAAGTTCTCAACTGTATTTTAAATTAAACAAACAAGAGTTATTAAAGTGTGAAAACAGTAAGAACTGGGGAAAACAGTCCAAGACTAAGGCCCTGATCCAAGCTGAGGCCCTGGGCCCTAAATCAGGGTTGTCAAACTCATTCCATGGAGGACTGAGTGTATGCTGGTTTTACAAGTTGTGTCCAATTAAGACCTAGACAACCAGTGAGGGGAGTTTAACTAATCAATTACCTTAAATGATCAATCAAGTATAAGGGAGGGGTGAAAACCTGCAGAAACTCTGCCCTCCATGGAATGAGTTTGACACATGTGGCCTATATTCTCAGATGTCAGGGATGTAAACAGTGATGTATAACCCCTGGCTCATCAGGCCATGCAGATCGATATTGCAGCCTATATGTCCTTCCCACCACACTTCCTGCCTCAGTCAGCAGGGTTTGTCAGCCACCATATCTACCCAGTCTTCCCCAGGGACAGTAGCAGTCACCCTACTGGGCATCCAGGACAGTAGCAGTCACCCTGCTGGGCATCCAGGACAGTAACAGTCACCCTGCTGGGCGTCCAGGACAGTAGCAGTCACCCTGCTGGGCATTCAGGACAGTAGCAGTCACCCTGCTGGGCATCCAGGACAGTAGCAGTCACCCTGCTGGGCGTCCAGGACAGTAGCAGTCACCCTGCTGGACATCCAGGACAGTAGCAGTCACCCTGCTGGACATCCAGGACAGTAGCAGTAACCCTACTGGGCATCCAGGGACAGTAGCAGTCACCCTACTGGGCATCCAGGACAGTAGCAGTAACCCTGCTGGGCATCCAGGACAGTAGCTGTAACCCTGCTGGGCATCCAGGACAGTAGCAGTAACCCTGCTGGGCATCCAGGGACAGTAGCAGTCACCCTACTGGGCATCCAGGACAGTAGCAGTAACCCTGCTGGGCATCCAGGACAGTAGCTGTAACCCTGCTGGGCATCCAGGACAGTAGCAGTAACCCTGCTGGGCATCCAGGACAGTAGCAGTAACCCTGCTGGGCATCCAGGACAGTAGCAGTCACCCTACTGGGCATCCAGGACAGTAGCAGTAACCCTGCTGGGCATCCAGGACAGTAGCAGTAACCCTGCTTGGCATCCAGGACAGTAGCAGTAACAGTAGCAGTAACCCTGCTGGGCATCCAGGACAGTAGCAGTCACCCTACTGGGCATCCAGGACAGTAGCAGTAACCCTGCTGGACATCCAGGACAGTAGCAGTCACCCTACTGGGCATCCAGGACAGTAGCAGTCACCCTACTGGGCATCCAGGACAGTAGCAGTAACCCTGCTGGACATCCAGGACAGTAGCAGTAACCCTGCTGGGCATCCAGGACAGTAGCAGTAACCCTGCTGGACATCCAGGACAGTAACAGTAACCCTGCTGGACATCCAGGACAGTAACAGTAACCCTGCTGGACATCCAGGACAGTAGCAGTAACCCTGCTGGACATCCAGGACAGTAACAGTAACCCTGCTGGACATCCAGGACAGTAGCAGTCACCCTACTGGGCATCCAGGACAGTAGCAGTAACCCTACTGGGCATCTAGGACAGTAGCAGTAACAGTAGCAGTCACCCTACTGGGCATCCAGGACAGTAGCAGTAACCCTGCTGGGCATCCAGGACAGTAGCAGTCACCCTACTGGGCATCCAGGACAGTAGCAGTAACCCTGCTGGCATCCAGGACAGTAGCAGTAACCCTGCTGGACATCCAGGACAGTAGCAGTAACCCTGCTGGACATCCAGGACAGTAGCAGTAACCCTGCTGGACATCCAGGACAGTAGCTGTAACCCTGCTGGGCATCCAGGACAGTAGCAGTAACCCTGCTGGCATCCAGGACAGTAGCAGTAACCCTGCTGGACATCCAGGACAGTAGCTGTAACCCTGCTGGGCATCCAGGACAGTAGCAGTAACCCTGCTGGCATCCAGGACAGTAACAGTAGACCTGCTGGCATCCAGGACAGTAGCAGTAACCCTGCTGGACATCCAGGACAGTAGCAGTAACCCTGCTGGACATCCAGGACAGTAACAGTAGACCTGCTGGCATCCAGGACAGGGTTGGGCTCAGGTTGCGTCTCCCCTGAGTTTTCGTCCCAAAATATGTCATTTTGTGTATTTCATTCAGTTAGCCTCGTAGCCAGAGAGCATTTTACCGGGTAGTTTTCTGTAGCAATAATAAATGGATGAAAAACAGCACCTGTTAACCAGACCGAAACCCCTCCACACCCTTCGGTTTATGGTGAGAATAGAGAGACTTCTGTCTGACATTCTCTCTGATACTGGGTAACTACCGCCACCCTGTGGAAAAGCAGGGTAGTTGAGACATTGGATAAATCCAGGTTGGTTCTATATTTCCCAATCTGTTTGAAGAGATGAAGAGACTAAGGGACTACATTCTAATTCTCTAGTCTTCTCCTGAACTGTTCATTTATACACCTCATCTCATGGATTTAAAATGAATGGAGTGGTTGTAGGAATATGGTGGGAAGTCTCTCCAGCTATACTTGCTCCATAGTAGTAATATTACCAAACAAGAGGTGTGTTGGAAGGTAACATTTGCAGGTCTTTTCCATGGAAGGACAGAAGAACAGAGAGAATTTGAATGATGATGGTACTGAGGAGGAGCCACTGAGATCAGGAGAAAACAGAAATGTCAATCATTATCTGCCAGTAACCATCTCTAAACTGTTCCCATAGAGATGGAGGAGCTGTCAGTAACCATCTCTAAACTGTTCCCATGGAGATGGAGGAGCTGTCAGTAACCATCTCTAAACTGTTCACATAGAGATGGAGGAGCTGTCAGTAACCATCTCTAAACTGTTCCCATGGAGATGGGGGAGCTGCCAGTAACCATCTCTAAACTGTTCCCATGGAGATGGGGGAGCTGTCAGTAACCATCTCTAAACTGCTCCCATGGAGATGGAGGAGCTGTCAGTAACCATCTCTAAACTGTTCCCATGGAGATGGGGGAGCTGCCAGTAACCATCTCTAAACTTGAACATGTGTCTCAGAGAGAGAAGGGATGAACCGTGGAATAAACTCTGTGACAAGAAAACATCTCCTAGGTCACAATAGAGCACCAGCATGTCCTGAAGCACCGTGTCTCTCTCTACTCTGCCAGTATCCAGCATGACTCACACACTTCATCTGTGTCTCTCTCTACTCTGCCAGTATCCAGCATGACTCACACATTTAATCTGTATGTTAGTGTGTGAATGTGTGTGCGTATGTTAGTGTGAAGGTGTGTGAGTATGTTAGTGTGAAGGTGTGTGAGTATGTTAGTGTGAAGGAGTGTGAGTATGTTAGTGTGAAGGAGTGTGAGTATGTTGCTTTTAATTAAATGTTTTTTTATTGTACTGAGGAGGAGCCACTGAGATCAGGAGAAAACAGAAATGTCAATCATTATCTGCCAGTAACAATCTCTAAACTGTTCACATAGAGATGGAGGAGCTGCCAGTAACCATCTCTAAACTGTTCCCATGGAGATGGAGGAGCTGCCAGTAACCATCTCTAAACTGTTCCCATGGAGATGGGGGAGCTGTCAGTAACCATCTCTAAACTGTTCCCATGGAGATGGAGGAGCTGTCAGTAACCATCTCTAAACTGTTCCCATGGAGATGGGGGAGCTGCCAGTAACCATCTCTAAACTTGAACATGTGTCTCAGAGAGAGAAGGGATGAACCGTGGAATAAACTCTGTGACAAGAAAACATCTCCTAGGTCACAATAGAGCACCAGCATGTCCGGAAGCACCGTGTCTCTCTCTACTCTGCCAGTATCCAGCATGACTCACACACTTCATCTGTGTCTCTCTCTACTCTGCCAGTATCCAGCATGACTCACACATTTAATCTGTATGTTAGTGTGTGAATGTGTGTGCGTATGTTAGTGTGAAGGTGTGTGAGTATGTTAGTGTGAAGGTGTGTGAGTATGTTAGTGTGAAGGAGTGTGAGTATGTTAGTGTGAAGGAGTGTGAGTATGTTGCTTTTAATTAAATGTTTTTTTATTGTACTGAGGAGGAGCCACTGAGATCAGGAGAAAACAGAAATGTCAATCATTATCTGCCAGTAACAATCTCTAAACTGTTCACATAGAGATGGAGGAGCTGCCAGTAACCATCTCTAAACTGTTCCCATGGAGATGGAGGAGCTGCCAGTAACCATCTCTAAACTGTTCCCATGGAGATGGGGGAGCTGTCAGTAACCATCTCTAAACTGTTCCCATGGAGATGGAGGAGCTGCCAGTAACCATCTCTAAACTGTTCCCATGGAGATTGAGGAGCTGCCAGTAACCATCTCTAAACTGTTCCCATGTAGATGGAGGAGCTGCCAGTAACCATCTCTAAACTGTTCCCATGGAGATGGAGGAGCTGTCAGTAACCATCTCTAAACTGTTCCCATGGAGATGGAGGAGCTGCCAGTAACCATCTCTAAACTGTTCCCATGGAGATGGGGGAGCTGTCAGTAACCATCTCTAAACTGTTCCCATGGAGATGGGGGAGCTGCCAGTAACCATCTCTAAACTTGAACATGTGTCTCAGAGAGAGAAGGGATGAACCGTGGAATAAACTCTGTGACAAGAAAACATCTCCTAGGTCACAATAGAGCACCAGCATGTCCTGAAGCACCGTGTCTCTCTCTACTCTGCCAGTATCCAGCATGACTCACACACTTCATCTGTGTCTCTCTCTACTCTGCCAGTATCCAGCATGACTCACACACTTCATCTGTGTCTCTCTCTACTCTGCCAGTATCCAGCATGACTCACACACTTCATCTGTGTCTCTCTCTACTCTGCCAGTATCCAGCATGACTCACACATTTAATCTGTATGTTAGTGTGTGAATGTGTGTGCGTATGTTAGTGTGAAGGTGTGTGAGTATGTTAGTGTGAAGGTGTGTGAGTATGTTAGTGTGAAGGTGTGTGAGTATGTTAGTGTGAAGGTGTGTGAGTATGTTAGTGTGAAGGTGTGTGAGTATGTTAGTGTGAAGGAGTGTGAGTATGTTGCTTTTAATTAAATGTTTTTTTTATTCGTATTTTTTGTCTTTTTTTGTTGTGATGAATTTGATTGTTTTATACACATGTGTATATTGTTTTAATATTCTGTTTTTATTGTAATGTGTACAGGGCTATCTTGTAAAAGAGATTTTAATCTCAATGTGACTCCTTGTTGAAATGAAGGTTAAATAAATGTTGTTGTTTTTTAATCCAGTCGATCTCCCGAGCTAAACAAACCCTTTCTCAACAGTCTTGATTTACTGGACAGGCTCCGCTTCCGCTGTAAAAATTCATGCCATAATATTCATGCCATTAATACTAACTCGGTATTAAATATCCCTACACATTTCACATATAAATATTTACTCAGGGTGATTATTTTTTGGTAAGAATATTTATTTACAAAATACCTGCCAGCGTTCTTTTCTTAAATTATTCTGTTGAGCGGTCTTCATTTCTCTCTACTGTTCCAGTAGTGATACCATCTCTCCATGCAGTGTCGAAATGATACCATCTCTCCATGCAGTGTCGAAATGATACCATCTCTCCTTGCAGTGTCGAAATGATACCATCTCTCCATGCAGTGTTGAAATGATACCATCTCTCCATGCAGTGTCGAAATGATACCATCTCTCCTTGCAGTGTCGAAATGATACCATCTCTCCATGCAGTGTTGAAATGCTACCATCTCTCCATGCAGTGTCAAAATTGCCCCCCCCCCCCAAAAAGTGATTGTATATCATGATTATGGGAAACTAAATAATAGAAAATATAATTCACAATTGTAAAATAAATGGAGTCTCACATCATCTCTCCCTCCAGTGCTGTACTCTACTAATTAGAGTGTGGAAATTGCTTGCAACACAATTTTAGACCATGTTCATGGACAACTGTTTCAAAAGGTGTTTCAAATGTGTAACACACAAATATATATCCTGCTAGTACTGTACTAGTTCAACACAATCTCACATTCTCACAAAACCGGAGCAACATGGCTAAAATAATGTAGGCCTGCCTACAATATAAAAAGGCAGCACATGTCAGCTCACTATTTTTCTCCTCTCAATTTTGATATTTTAACTTAATAAAGCATTGGTTATTAAGATTTAATTCCAGTCGGATTTACGAGCCAAACAAACCCTCCATCGACAGTCTTGACAACTGGCAAATGCATTGGGCAGGGCAAAAACAATTAAATATAGCTTCCCCTCCTCTCAATAAAGGCCATGTTTAGTTTTTAGTCACGTAAAACAAAACGGGAAAAACTATTTTTGTTTGTTTATAAATATAGAGTAGCCTATACAGGCACCTAAAACACATTACTTCTGTGCGCATATGGACAGTGTGCATCAGGACTGGATAGACTCCACTTCCACTGTCATAATTCATGCCGTAATACTGCTAAAACCAGCTTCTGGTTGGTATTAAATATCCCTTTTAGCGCTGGCTGAAATGACCACTTATTATGATTTAAGGACACACCTCAAATATTTCCACCCCTCCCATCTGAGCTCAAGCAAGCTGATATGAGACAGGTAAATGATTAATCTTTACGCAAAAGTTTGAAAACAGCAGAGCGCTAGCTTTCGTAGATCGAAGTTGTCCATGAACGTGCATTTCACACTAGCGCCGCCTTAACGCCAGCCGAAAACAGAGCCCCTCCTAAAATATATACAGTACCAGTCAAAAGTTTGGACACACCCACTCAGTGCATGAGGCGTCACTACAGACACCTGGTTTAAATCCAGGCTGTATCACAACCGGCCGTGTTTGGGAGTCCCATGGGCGGCGCACAATTGGCCCAGTGTTGTCCGTGTTTGGCCGTCATTGTAAATCAGAATTTGTTCTTGTACTCTGTCAAACATCCATCCTAACACATATTGTAAACCACGTACTTAAATGTTTTGTAGTTTTGTGTGTTAGCTTGTAGAACAACATTGAAGGTTTGTATCTGTCATTTGATGTGGAACATGAATTAATCATGAATAGAATTCTGCATTACCAACTATCCTTTGTTCTTTTAATTCAGTATTTAATCCAAAATGAAACATGAATACACAAATGGATACAAATGTAAAATTGATGTCAACTTTAATGTCTATTTATTTTTATAAATTAATGGAAGAAAAATCATTAAGAGTTTAATTGAAACAAATATTTTATTTATACATTTCATAATAAACTACAGTCCATTTTAAAATGTAAAAAGAAACTTACAACTTAGTCTTAAAAGTGATCATATAAAATACATTAAAGTCATGAAATCCTTCAGCGTGTTAATTTGATTGTTCTCACATTTGCAGGATAACCAGTAATCAGTTCCAGATATCAATAATATTACAAATGCAGCAGGAACCAAACAGGCACATTATACATTGATAGTATTGTTGATCACAGGAGATGAAAGCAGGAGAACCTGAAGAAACAATGACTAACTGACCAAAGTGCAAGAAGTCTCTTGTTGTTCCCAAATAACTCTCAAATTCTGATGATATTTTAATTCCATAATCATCTTAACCACACACACACACCAGGCTAGAGTAACTCCTCTGTCTCCGTGATGGTAGAGGATCCATTCACCTCTCGGGTTTCTTTCTCCCTCTCGGGACACATGGTAACTCTCTCATTACTATGACCATCAGAACTCTGTTGGGACTCTTTAAGGCACTGGATGTTGGGATCGTCTGGGGGCGGAGCCAAAGATAAATCCTAAACAGTTCATTCTGGATCGCAGATGACACATTGTGCTTGTAAAGAAACTCACAAACCATCCTACTGCAAATGCTATCACTATCTTTATTCCTGTGTCCTCAGAGCGGGTTTCTCTAGTAGTGACAGTGAGAGAGACATAGTCTGGAATTCCTCTCGTCTGTTTGTCAGGGCGGACGAGACATAGGTATTTCCCCTGATCATAAAGGCTCAAGTCAGTGAGGGGGAGGGAAATGTGTCCCTGTCTGTAAGCATCGTTGGACCCAGAATCCCAGTTCTCAAACCGAGGGCCATAGGTTATATTCCCTGCTGTGACATTCAGTACAGTCTCTCCATCCTTTTCGCAGTAGATGTGTACCTCACTGTCAGGAGTTTGTCTTTTAGTTAAAACATAGAAGTTGAGTTGTACATTTGATCCAACGTAAGCAGGTTGGCCTACAACAATGGGAACTGAAACTACAAATTGTACATCTTCTTGAGTCTTACCGCAGTGACACTCAAACCAACCGTTGTCATTAAATACAACAGAGGTGATGTTGAGATAGAGGTCTCCATCCCCGGGTTTAACCCTGTTCTCAAAGCCCACTCCGGGTGTGAATTCTCCTTGGTGCAGTGTAGCGACCGTGGTGTGTGTAACACCTGCTGATTCACTCTCATGGCGATGCTTCCATTCTATAAAACCATCACATGATCCAGAGAAGGGGAGTGTGACAGTGTCATTCAAAACGACTGTAATTGTTGGACGCACGGAGGATTCCACAACGTAGAAAAACACATGGTGGTAAACAGCGATAAACACTGTCTTCCAAAAACAATTCATTGTAGATTGCTGGACCTTCGGTGCGCCAAGCTTCATAACGTCTGTTGTTGATAGCAGCTAGCGAAATGTCTGCAATCTACTCCAGATTTCTGTGAGGGTTTCGTTCCGTGTTAAATAACCCGTGTTTGACTGACTATTCTGCTCAGCAGTAGCGATCAGGCGGCTAACAGCTTCCTTCTGCCTTCTCTGGATGGCTTAGTGTCAGTGAGCAGAAAGGATGTTGTGCTGTTTTATATAGGACACTCTGGACACGCCCCCTTATAAAGCGCGAAAAAGTGAAGCCTAAACCACGAAACGTGACGCTTTTCAAAGGGGAGCTTTGAGAAAAGCTTTTCAGTTATACAGTGACAGTGTTTGTATGCCAAGTTGACATGTTGACATGCTATTTTTCTCTGCAGTTTTAGCCATTGTGACAACTAAGGGATGTTGCTGGTTGTGTTTAACTACGACATTTGTTGATTGCTTATCTTCAACATGGACTTGATTTCCTCTATTTCTGTATCAGCAGAACTAATAACCCTGAAGACTATGTTGTGGAACAGTCCAGTCAGGAGAAAGTCAGGAGATCCTTTGTAGCTTAGTTGGTAAAACATGCCGCTTGTCACGCCAGGGTAGAGGGTTTGATTCCTGGGACCACACATTCATAAAATGTATGAGCATATGACTTTAAGGCACTTTGTATAAAAGCATCTGCTACACGGCATATATTATGTTAAAAAAATAATCTGGAAATATGACATTTATAGGAATAATTTATATAATTTATAATGGGATAAATCAGGGTTTATATAGCATGACATTAAGATATTCTATGAACCCTTTCTATGTACATGAGACAATGCATTTATCCTATCCAATAAAATAAAATAGTATTTGTCACATGCCAAAGATCCCAAGATGGCGTAGCAGTAAGATGTGTCGTGTCGTGTCGTGTCGTGTCGTGTCGTGTCCCTTGTATATATCGTCTTTTTTAGTTTTTACATATTTTTCTTCGCATATCTTTTAAAACATTTTGCTAAACCTCAGCTTCCAAATACTCTCCTGCAACCCGCCTCACCCAATGTAGCTATTTTCCTATTTATACTTACTTCGGAACCAGAACCCCTCAACTGAAGCTAGCCAGCTAACTACCAGCTATGCTAGCGGTCTTCAGCTAACCGGTCATCAGCTAACCTTTAGCTCGGAAAGCTCTCGCCAGTTCGAACAACGCGACTCTAACCAGAGCATAACGGACCTATTTATTTTTTATCCCCGGATTCCCACCGCAAACGGAACATCTTTCAGCTGGACCTTCACAACTAGCTATCTAGCTAAACCGCAACCCCGGATGATTACTCCTGGCTAGCGTTTCCCCCCACTTAGCTTGAAGCTAGCCCGGCCAGAGCCCCTGTGCTACCACCGTAGCATACTCCTGGGCTACAATACCTACCACCGTAGCATACTCCTGGGCTACAATACCCGGACCCACGACCGGTCTATCGATGTCACCGCATGAAGAGGAATAAACAGACTCACCCCATCGCGACGTCCCCCAAAGGCTAACTCTCTAGCCCTTGCTATCTCCTTGCTTGCTATTTTGGCCTGCTAACTGCCAGCTTGTTTAGCCCCGGTCCGCTAACTGCTACCTTGTTTAGCCCCGGCCTACTAACTGTTAGCTTGTTAGCACAGGCCTGCTAACCGTCTGAATCGCCGCGTCCCAAACACTCACTGGACCCATATTTACTCTCTATCTCTTTTCGATTTTTAATTTGTTTATACCTTCCGGTAACCTTTCTCACCCAATGTGATATGGAATCGCTATTATTTTTAATTTTTAGAACACACTCAAGAACCTCCAGAAGCTAACCAGCTAACTAACTACAAGCTATTTAGTCATTGTTAGTTTCTTTAACCTGGATAACACTCACCAATCCAGCTTCCCTGCCCCCTGGACACTGATCACTTGGCTACATAGCTGATGCACGCTGGACTGTCCATTAATCACGGTACTCCATTCTGCTTGTTTATGTTTTATCTGTCGGCCCGTTGCCTAGTCAACGCCATTTTACCTGCTGTTGTTGTGCTAGCTGATTAGCTGTTGTCTCACCTACTGTTTTAGCTAGCTTTCCCAATTCAACACCTGTGATTACTGTATGCCTCGCTGTATGTCTCTCTCAAATGTCAATATGCCTTGTATACTGTTGTTCAGGTTAGTTATCATTGTTTTAGTTCACAATGGAGCCCCTAGTTCCACTCTTCATACCCCTGATACCTCCTTTGTCCCACCTCCCACACATGCGGTGACCTCACCCATTACAACCAGCATGTCCAGAGATACAACCTCTCTCATCATCACCCAGTGCCTGGGCTTACCTCCGCTGTACCCGCACCCCACCATACCCCTGTCTGCGCATTATTCCCTGAATATATTCTACCATGCCCAGAAACCTGCTCCTCTTATTCTCTGTCCCCAATGCTCTAGGCGACCAGTTTTGATAGCCTTTAGTCGCACCCTCATACTACTCCTTCTCTGTTCCGCGGGTGATGTGGAGGTAAACCCAGGCCCTGCATGTCCCCAGGCACCCTCATTTGTTGACTTCTGTGATCGAAAAAGCCTTGGTCTCATGCATGTCAACATCAGAAGCCTCCTCCCTAAGTTTGTTTTACTCACTGCTTTAGCACACTCTGCTAACCCTGATGTCCTTGCCGTGTCTGAGTCCTGGCTCAGGAAGGCCACCAAAAATTCAGAGATTTCCATACCCAACTATAACATCTTCCGTCAAGATAGAACTGCCAAAGGGGGAGGAGTTGCACTCTACTGCAGAGATAGCCTGCAAAGTAATGTCATACTTTCCAGGTCCATACCCAAACAGTTCGAACTACTAATTTTGAAAATGACTCTCTCCAGAAATAAGTCTCTCACTGTTGCCGCCTGCTACCGACCCCCCTCAGCTCCTAGCTGTGCCCTGGACACCATTTATGAATTGATCGCCCCCCATCTAGCTTCAGAGTTTGTTCTTTTAGGTGACCTAAACTGGGATATGCTTAACACCCCGGCAGTCCTACAATCTAAGCTAGATGCCCTCAATCTCACACAAATCATCAAGGAACCCACCAGGTACAACCCTAACTCTGTAAACAAGGGCACCCTCATAGACGTCATCCTGACCAACTGGCACTCCAAATACACCTCCGCTGTCTTCAACCAGGATCTCAGCGATCACTGCCTCATTGCCTGTATCCGCTACGGAGCCGCAGTCAAACGACCACCCCTCATCACTGTCAAACGCTCCCTAAAACACTTCTGTGAGCAGGCCTTTCTAATCGGCCTGGCCCGGGTATCCTGGAAGGACATTGACCTCATCCCGTCAGTTGAGGATGCCTGGTCATTCTTTAAAAGTAACTTCCTCACCATTTTAGATAAGCATGCTCCGTTCAAAAAATGCAGAACTAAGAACAGATACAGCCCTTGGTTCACTCCAGACCTGACTGCCCTCGACCAGCACAAAAACATCCTGTGGCGGACTGCAATAGCATCGAATAGTCCCCGCGATATGCAACTGTTCAGGGAAGTCAGGAACCAATACACGCAGTCAGTCAGGAAAGCTAAGGCCAGCTTCTTCAGGCAGAAGTTTGCATCCTGTAGCTCCAACTCCAAAAAGTTCTGGGACACTGTGAAGTCCATGGAGAACAAGAGCACCTCCTCCCAGCTGCCCACTGCACTGAGGCTAGGTAACACGGTCACCACCGATAAATCCATGATTATCGAAAACTTCAACAAGCATTTCTCAACGGCTGGCCATGCCTTCCGCCTGGCTACTCCAACCTCGGCCAACAGCTCCGCCCCCCCGCAGCTCCTCGCCCAAGCCCCTCCAGGTTCTCCTTTACCCAAATCCAGATAGCAGATGTTCTGAAAGAGCTGCAAAACCTGGACCCGTACAAATCAGCTGGGCTTGACAATCTGGACCCTCTATTTCTGAAACTATCCGCCGCCATTGTCGCAACCCCTATTACCAGCCTGTTCAACCTCTCTTTCATATCGTCTGAGATCCCCAAGGATTGGAAAGCTGCCGCAGTCATCCCCCTCTTCAAAGGTGGGAGACACCCTGGACCCAAACTGTTACAGACCTATATCCATCCTGCCCTGCCTATCTAAGGTCTTCGAAAGCCAAATCAACTAACAGGTCACTGACCATCTCGAATCCCACCGTACCTTCTCCGCTGTGCAATCTGGTTTCCGAGCCGGTCACGGGTGCACCTCAGCCACACTCACGGTACTAAACGATAACATAACCGCCATCGATAAAAGACAGTACTGTGCAGCCGTCTTCATCGTACATGCCAAGGCTTTCGACTCTGTCAATCACCATATTCTTATCGGCAGACTCAGTAGCCTCGGTTTTTCGGATGACTGCCTTGCCTGGTTCACCAATTACTTTGCAGACAGAGTTCAGTGTGTCAAATCGGAGGGCATGCTGTCCGGTCCTCTGGCAGTCTCTATGGGGGTGCCACAGGGTTCTATTCTCGGGCCGACTCCTTTCTCTGTATATATCAATGATGTTGCTCTTGCTGCGGGCGATTCCCTGATCCACCTCTACGCAGACGACACCATTCTATATACTTCCGGCCCGTCCTTGGACACTGTGCTATCTAACCTCCAAACCAGCTTCAATGCTATACAACACTCCTTCCGTGGCCTCCAACTGCTCTTAAACGCTAGTAAAACCAAAAGCATGCTTTTCAACCGATCGCTGCCTGCACCCGCATGCCCGACGAGCATCACCACCCTGGATGGTTCCGACCTTGAATATGTGGACATCTATAAGTACCTAGGTATCTGGCTAGACTGTAAACTCTCCTTCCAGACTCATATCAAACATCTCAAATCGAAAATCAAATCAAGAGTCGGCTTACTATTCCGCAACAAAGCCTCCTTCACTCACGCCGCCAAACTTACCCTAGTAAAACTGACTATCTTACCGATCCTCGACTTCGGCGATGTCATCTACAAAATTGCTTCCAACACTCTACTCAGCAAACTGGATGCAGTTTACCACAGTGCCATCCGTTTTGTCACTAAAGCACCTTATACCACCCACCACTGCGACTTGTATGCTCTAGTCGGCTGGCCCTCGCTACATATTCGTCGCCAGACCCACGGGCTCCAGGTCATCTACAAGTCCATGCTAGGTAAAGCTCCGCCTTATCTCAGTTCACTGGTCACGATGGCAACACCCATCCGTAGCACGCGCTCCAGCAGGTGTATCTCACTGATCATCCCTAAAGCCAACACCTCATTTGGCCGCCTTTCGTTCCAGTACTCTGCTGCCTGTGACTGGAACAAATTGCAAAAATCCCTGAAGTTGGAGACTTTTATCTCCCTCACCAACTTCAAACATCTGCTATCTGAGCAGCTAACCTGATCGCTGCAGCTGTACATAGTCTATCGGTAAATAGCCCACCCATTTTCACCTACCTCATCCCCATACTGTTTTTATTTATTTACTTTTCTGCTCTTTTGCACACCAATATCTCTACCTGTACATGACCATCTGATCATTTATCACTCCAGTGTTAATCTGCAAATTTGTAATTATTCGCCTACCTCCTCATGCCTTTTGCACACAATGTATATAGACTCCCCTTTTTTTCTACTGTGTTATTGACTTGTTAATTGTTTACTCCATGTGTAACTCTGTGTTGTCTGTTCACACTGCTATGCTTTATCTTGGCCAGGTCGCAGTTGCAAATGAGAACTTGTTCTCAACTAGCCTACCTGGTTAAATAAAGGTGAAATAAAAATAAAAACAAACAATACAATTAAAACAATATAAAATATTTACTAAATACACTAAAGTAAAAAATAAAAAGGAAAACAATAAATGAACAATAACGAGGCTATATTTTTTATTTTTATTTTACCTTTTATTTTACCAGGTAAAAACCCATTGCGGTTGAAACCTCTTTTGCGAGCGCGACCTGGAAAGAAGGAAGGTAAACAGGGAAATAGCAGCGTGTCCATAAAATATTACAGAGAAATACAAAATACACACAATATAGAAATTGAAGATTTGAAACAACTGCAGTTATCAGTGTTGTCGATCAGAGTCTTGGTCACGCCCTGACCATAGTAAGCTGTTTTTTTCTCTGTGTTGGTTGGGGCGTGATAGTGTCTAAGTTGGGTCATCTAGGGTTTTTTGTATGTCTATGTTGGCCTGATATGATTCCCAATCAGAGACAGCTGTTTATCGTTGTCTCTGATTGGGGATTATATTTAGGTAGCCATTTCCCTTTTATGTTTGTGGGATCTTGACTATGTTTAGTTGCCTGGCTGCACTATTTTTGTATAGCGTCACGGTTCGTTTGTGCTTTATTGTTTTGGAGAGTTTTCAGTGTATTAAAAATATGTTGAACTCTACTCACGCTGCACCTTGGTCTCACTCATACAACGATCGTGACAGTCTTAAAAACAGGCAAGGACACCACCCCCTAACTTTAAAATCTTTTGAGGCATGTTCCAGCAGGAAGGGGCATTATGGGAAAAAGTTTGTTTCCCCATCTCAGTTCTAGCCTTAGGAACATACAAGGACAGCAGCGACTGTGAACAAAGACTGTATTGAGTGACTGATCTGGTCAATGAAGAACAGCAATACAAAGGGAGTTGTCCCATCAATGCTTTAGACACAAAAGTGTACCGGTGCTTTCGCCTCCTGGTGGAGGGAGAGGTCCATTGCACCATAGCATGCATATCACATGATGGGGGAGTGATCTAGCGTTTGTAATACATCTTAAAGCACCATGATACACTGTCCAGAGTCATATATACAGGGGGTACCCATACCGAGTCAATGTGCGGGGGTACAGGTTAGTCGAGGTCATTTGTACATGTAGGTGGACCTAGACTTGGCGTTATAGTACCGCTTTCCGTGCGGTTGCATAGAGAACAGTCCTCTGACACTACCTAGTATATAGGTCCTGGATGGTAGGAAACTTGGCCCAAGTGATGTTCTGAGCCGTTCGCAGCAGAAGCACATTACGGTCGGATGCAGAGCAGTTGCCAGACCAGGCAGTGATGCAACCGGTCAGGACACTCTCAATGGTAAGCTGTATAACGTTTTGAGGATCTGGGGACCCATGTCAAATATTTTCAGTCTCCTGAGGGGCAAAAGGTGTTGTCGGGCCCTCTTCAAAACTGTCTTGGTGTGTTTGGACCATGATAGTTTGTTGATGTGGACACCAAGGAACTTGACCCGTTCCGCTACAACCCTGTCGATGTGAATGTGTGTGGGTTTGGCCGTCTTTTTCCTGTAGTCCACGATCAGTTCCTTTGTCTTGCGCAAGTTGGTGGAGAAGTTGTTGTCCTGGCACCACACTGCCAGGTCTCTGACCTCCTCCCTATATGATGTCTCATCGTTGTCGGTGATCAGGCCTATCACTGTTGTGTCATCGGCAAATTTAATGATGGTGTTGGAGTCGTGCGCGCCTATGCAATCGTGGGTGAACAGGGAATACAGGAGGGAACTAAGTACACACCCCTGAGGGGCCCCAGTGTTAAGGATCAGCGTGGCAGACGTGGTGTTGCCTACTCTTACCACCTGGGGGCAGCCCGTCAGGATGTCCAGGATCTAGTTGCAGAGGGAGGTGTTTAGTGCCAGAATCCTTAGCTTAGTGAGGAGCTTCGTGGGCACTATGGTGTTGAACTCTGAGCTGTAGTCAATGAAAAGCATTCTCACATAGGTGTTCCTTTTGTCCAGGTGAGAAAGGGCAGTGTGGAGTGCAATTGACATTGCATCATCTGTGGATCTGTTGGGGCGGTATCCAAATTGGAGTGGGTCTAGGGTGTCTGGGAGGATGCTGTTGATGTGACCCATACCCAGCCTTTCAAAGCACTCCATGGCTACCGATGTGAGTGCCACGGGACGGTAATCATTTACTCAGGTTACCGTCGCATTCTTGGTCCCAGGGACTATGGTGGTCTGCTTGAAACATGTAGGTATTACAGACTCGGCCAGGGAGACGTTGAAAATGTCTGTGAAGACACTTGCCAGTTGGTCCGCACATGCTTTGAGTACACATCCTGGTAATCCATCTGGCCCAGCGGCTTTGTGAATGTTGTCCTGTTTAAAGGTTTTGTTTACATCGGCTACCGAGAGCGTTATCACACAGTCATCCAGAACAGCTGGTGCTCTCGTGTATGCTTCAGTGTTGTTTGCCTCGAACCGAGTATAAAAGGCATTTAGCTCATCTGGTAGGCTCGCATCACTGGGCAGCTCGCGCCTGTAATATTTTTCAAGCCCTGCCACATCCGACGAGCATCAGATCGGATTCAATCTTAATCCCGTATTGACACTTTGCTTGTTTGATGGTTTATCTGAGGGCATGGCGAGGTTTCTTATAAGCGTCCGGATTAGTCTCCTGCTCCTTGAAACCGGCAGCTCTAGCCTTTAGCTCGATGCTGACGTTGCCTGTAATCCATGGCTTCTGGTTGGGATATGTACGTACAGTCACCGTGGGGACGATGTCATCGATGCACTTATTGTTGGAGCCAATGACTGAGGTAGTGAATTCCTTAATGCTATTGGCTGAATCCCGGAACATATTCCAGTCTGTGCTAGCAGACTGCAGTCCTGTAGTGTAGCATCTGTGTCATCTGACCATTTCTGTATTGAGCGAGTCACTGGTACTTCCTGCTTTAGTTTTTTTTGTAAGCAGGAATCGGGAGGACATAATTATAGTCAGATTTGCCAAATGGAGAGCAGGGGAGAGCTTTGTATGCATCTCTGTGTGTGGAGTAAAGGTGAGCTAGGATGTTTTACCCCCTGGTTGCACATGTGACATGCTTGTAAACATTTGGTAAAACTGATTTAAGTTTGCCTGCATTAAAGTCCCCGGCCACTAGGAGCACTGCTTCTGGGTGATAATTTTCTTCTTTGCTTTTGGCCTTATAGAGTTGGATGAGAGTGGTCTTAATGCAGGCTTCATTTAGTGGTGGTAAATAGACAGCTACGAATAATACAGATGAGAACTCTTTTGGTAGATAATGTGGTCTACAGCTTACAATAAGGTACTCTACCTCAGGTGAGCAAAACCTCAAGACTTCGTTAATATTACATATTGTGCACCAGCTGTTATTGAAAAAAAGACACTCCCCCACCCCTCTTCTTACCAGAAGTAGCGTTTCTGTTCTGCCGGTGCATGGAAAATCCCGCTAGCTCTATATTGTCCATATCTTCATTCAACCATGTCCCGGTGAAACATAAGATGTTACAGTCTTTAATGTCCCGTTGGTAGGATAATCTTAATTGTAGGTCATCAATTTTATTTTCCTATGATTGCACGTTAGCGAGAATAATTGAAGGCAGTGGGAGTTTACTCGTTCGCCTCCGGGTTCTCAGAAAGATGCCCGATCTGCGTCCTGTTTTCCGGCAACTTTTCTTCACGCAAAAGGCGTGGATCTGGGCCTGTTCCAGTGAAAGCAGGATATCCTTCTCGTCTGACTCATTAAAGGAAAAAGTTTCTTCCAGTCCGCAGTAAGTAATCGCTTTTCTGATGTCCAGAAGTTATTTTCGGTCATAACTGACGGTAGCAGCAACATTATGTACACAATAAGTTAAAAAAATAAGTTACAAAATAGCACAATAATTTGAGAGAATGTAAACTGTCAGCCATGTTCTTTGGCACCATCTTTAACATGAGATAGACTAGTGTCCTGTCCAGGGCGTGTACTTATACATCAAGCTGCCTCTCTTTACAGAAACATGAGATAGAATAGTGTCCTGTCCAGGGGGTGTACTTATACATCAAGCTGCCTCTCTTTACAGAAACATGAGATAGAATAGTGTCCTGTCCAGGGGGTGTACTTATACATCAAGCTGCCTCTCTTTACAGAAACATGAGATAGACTAGTGTCCCGTCCAGGGGGTGTACTTATACATCAAGCTGCCTCTCTTTACAGAAACATGAGATAGACAAGTGTCCTGTCCAGGGGGTGTACTTATACATCAAGCTGCCTCTCTTTACAGAAACATGAGATAGACTAGTGTCCCGTCCAGGGGGTGTACTTATACATCAAGCTGCCTCTCTTTACAGAAACATGAGATAGACTAGTGTCCCATCCAGGGGGTGTACTTGTACAGCAAGCTGCCTCTCTTTACAGAAACATGAGATAGACAAGTGTCCTGTCCAGGGGGTGTACTTATACATCAAGCTGCCTCTCTTTACAGAAACATGAGATAGACAAGTGTCCTGTCCAGGGGGTGTACTTATACATCAAGCTGCCTCTCTTTACAGAAACATGAGATAGACAAGTGTCCTGTCCAGGGGGTGTACTTATACATCATGCTGCCTCTCTTTACAGAAACATGAGATAGACAAGTGTCCTGTCCAGGGGGTGTACTTATACATCAAGCTGCCTCTCTTTACAGAAACATGAGATAGACAAGTGTCCTGTCCAGGGGGTGTACTTGTACAGCAAGCTGCCTCTCTTTACAGAAACATGAGATAGACTAGTGTCCCGTCCAGGGGGTGTACTTGTACAGCAAGCTGACTCTCTTTACAGAAAAATGAGATAGACTAGTGTTGTCATGTCTTGTTATGTCTGTTCCTGTCCTTTCTCTTCACTCTGTCTCTCTCTGCTGGTCTTTTTAGGTTACCTTCTCTGTCTCTCATTCCTCAGCTGTTCTACATCTGCCCTAACTAGCTCTTTCACTCTTCCCCACCTGTTCTCTCTTCCCCCTCTGATTAGGTCTCTATTTCTCTCTCTGTTCCTGCTACTTTCAGTGTCTGATTCTTGTTTGTATTTTTGATGCCAGAAGCAAGCTGTCGTCTCGTTTGCTTCCACCTTGTCCTGTCCTGTCGGAGTCTGCCTGGCAGGTGCAACCTGCACTATACTAACGTTCTTTTTGTTCCGCTGACAACATTGGAAGAGGATTTATGCCATTCCTGTTTTTTCATTAAAGAACTCTGTTTTCTGTTAAAACCGCTTTTGGGTCTTCACTCAAGTTCATAACAGAAGAATCAGACCAAGAATGGACCCAGCGGCTCCGGACCCTTTTCACTCCGCCGTCGAGATCCAGGGAGCGATGCTAGGCAGACACGAGGAGGAATTGTCTGCTGCTCAACATGCCGTTGAGACCCTGGCCGTCCAAGTCTCCGACCTCACAAGACAGGTTCACCAACTCCACCTCGATCCACCGCCCACTTCCAGGGTTTCCGAGTCTCCGGAGCCCAGGATCAACAACCCGCCGTGTTACTCTGGGGAGCCCACTGAGTGCCGCTCATTCCTCACTCAGTGTGATGTGGTGTTCTCTCTCCAGCCCAACACTTACTCCAGGAGCGCAGCCCGCATCGCCTACGTCATTTCTCTCCTTACCGGACGGGCGCGTGAGTGGGGCACGGCAGTCTGGGAGGCGAGGGCTGAGTGTATTAACCAGTATCAGGACTTTAAGGAGGAGATGATACGGGTTTTTGACCGTTCTGTTTTTGGCGAGGAGGCTTCCAGGGCCCTGTCTTCCCTATGTCAGGGGAATCGATCCATAACGGATTATTCTATTGAGTTTCGCACTCTCGCTGCCTCTAGTGACTGGAACGAGCCGGCTTTGCTCGCTCGTTTTCTGGAGGGTCTCCTCGTCGAGGTTAAGGATGAGATCCTCTCCCGGGAGGTTCCTTCCAGTCTGGACTCCTTAATAGCTCTCGCTATTCGCATAGAGCGACGGTTTGATCTTCGTCGCCGAGCTCGTGGAAAGGAGCTCGCGTTCTCCGTTGCTCCCCTCTCCACATCACTGCCACCTGCCGCATCACTGCCACCCTCCTCCGCCGGCTCGGATGCTGAGCCTATGCAGCTGGGGGGTATCCGCATCTCGGCCAAGGAGAGGGAACGGAGAATCACCAATCGCCTCTGTCTCTACTGCGGCTCCGCTGGTCATTTTGTCACCTCATGTCCAGTAAAAGCCAGAGCTCATCAGTAAGAGGAGGGCTACTGGTGAGCGCATCTACTCAGGCCTCTCCTTCTGGATCACGCACTACCTTTCCGGTCCATCTCCGCTGGCCCGGTTCATCTGCTTCCTGCAGTGCCTTGATAGACTCTGGGGCGGAGGGCTGTTTTATGGACGAGACCTGGGCTCGGGAACATGACATTCCTCTCAGACAGTTAGGGGAGCCCACGGCCTTGTTCGCTTTAGATGGTAGTTCTCTCCCCAAGATTCAGCGTGAGACGCTGCCTTTAACCCTCACTGTCTCTGGTAATCATAGCGAAACCATTTCTTTTTTAATTTTTCGTTCACCTTTTACACCTGTTGTTTTGGGTCATCCCTGGCTAGTGCGCCATAACCCTTCTATTAATTGGTCTAGTAATACTATCCTATCCTGGAATGTTTCTTGTCATGTAACCTGTTTAATGTCTGCTATCCCTCCTGTTTCCTCTGTCTCTTCTTCACAGGAGGTGCCTGGCGATTTGACAGGGGTGCCGGAGGAGTATCACGATCTGCGCACGGTGTTCAGTCGTTCCAAGGCCACTTCTCTCCCTCCACACCGGTCGTATGACTGTAGTATTGATCTCCTTCCGGGAACTACTCCCCCCCGGGGTAGATTATACTCTCTGTCGGCTCCCGAACGTAAGGCTCTCGAGGATTATTTGTCGGTTTCGCTCGACGCCGGTACTATAGTCTCCTCCTCCTCTCCCGCCGGAGCGGGGTTTTTTTTGTTCAGAAGAAGGACGGGTCCCTGCGCCCATGCGTGGATTATCGAGGGCTGAATGACATAACAGTTAAGAACCGTTATCCGCTTCCTCTTATGTCTTCAGCCTTCGAGATCCTGCAGGGAGCCAGGTTTTTCACCAAATTGGACCTTCGTAACGCCTACCATCTCGTGCGCATCAGGGAGGGGGACGAGTGGAAGACGGCGTTTAACACTCCGTTAGGGCACTTTGAATACCGGGTTCTTCCTTTCGGCCTCGTTAACGCTCCAGCTGTCTTTCAGGCACTAGTTAACGACGTCCTGAGAGACATGCTGAACATTTTTGTTTTCGTTTACATGGACGATATCCTGATTTTTTCACCGTCTCTCTCGATTCATGTTCAGCACGTGCGGCGCGTCCTCCAGCGCCTTTTGGAGAACTGTCTTTATGTGAAGGCTGAGAAGTGCACTTTTCATGCCGCCTCTGTCCCTTTTCTCGGTTCCGTTATTTCCGCTGAGGGCATTAAGATGGATCCCGCTAAGGTCCAGGCTGTCATTGATTGGCCCGTTCCTAAGTCACGCGTCGAGCTGCAGCGCTTTCTGGGCTTCGCTAATTTCTATCGTCGTTTCATCCGTAATTTCGGTCAGGTGGCAGCTCCTCTCACAGCCCTTACTTCTGTTAAGACGTGCTTTAAGTGGTCCGTTTCCGCCCAGGGAGCTTTTGATCTTCTTAAGAATCGTTTTACATCCGCACCTATTCTTGTTACACCTGACATCTCTAGACAGTTTGTTGTTGAGGTTGACGCGTCAGAGGTGGGCGTGGGAGCCATTCTTTCTCAGCGCTCTCTCTCTGACGGCAAGGTCCATCCTTGCGCGTTTTTCTCTCATCGCTTATTGCCGTCAGAACGTAACTATGATGTTGGTAATCGCGAACTGCTCGCCATCCGCTTAGCCCTAGGCGAATGGCGACAGTGGTTGGAGGGGGCGACCGTTCCTTTTGTCGTTTGGACTGACCATAGGAACCTTGAGTACATCCGTTCAGCCAAACGACTTAATGCGCGTCAGGCTCGTTGGGCTCTGTTTTTCGCTCGTTTCGAGTTTGTTATTTCTTATCGTCCGGGCTCAAAAACACCAAACCTGATGCTTTATCTCGTCTCTTCAGTTCTTCTGAGGTCTCCACCGACCCCGATGGGATTCTCCCTGAGGGGCGTGTTGTCGGGTTGACTGTCTGGGGAATTGAGAGGCAGGTAAAGCAAGCACTCGCTCACACTCCGTCGCCGCGAGCTTGTCCTAGGAACCTTCTGTTCGTTCCCGTTCCTTCTCGTCCGGCCGTTCTTCAGTGGGCCCACTCTGCCAAGTTAGCCGGCCACCCCGGCGTTCGGGGTACGCTCGCTTCCATTCGCCAGCGTTTCTGGTGGCCCACTCGGGAACGTGACGCGCGTCGATTTGTCGCCGCTTGTTCGGTCTGCGCGCAGACTAAATCTGGGAACTCTCCTCCTGCCGGCCGCCTCAGACCGCTTCCCATTCCCTCTCGACCGTGGTCTCACATCGCTTTAGATTTTATCACCGGACTGCCTTCATCAGCGGGAAGACAGTTATTCTTACGGTTGTCGATAGATTCTCTAAGGCGGCTCATTTCATTCCTCTCGATAAGCTCCCTTCTGCTAAGGAGACGGCTCAGATCATTATCGAGAATGTTTTCCGAATTCATGGCCTTCCGTCTGACGTCGTTTCCGACAGAGGCCCGCAGTTCACGTCTCAATTTTGGAGGGAGTTTTGCCGTTTGATTGGGGCTTCCGTCAGTCTCTCGTCCGGCTTTCATCCCCAGTCTAACGGTCAAGCCGAACGGGCCAATCAGACTGTTGGTCGCATTTTACGCAGTCTTTCTTTTCGTAACCCTGCGTCTTGGTCAGAACAGCTCCCTGGGCAGAGTACGCCCACAACTCGCTTCCCTCGTCTGCTACCGGTCTATCTCCTTTTCAGAGTAGCCTCGGGTACCAGCCTCCGCTGTTCTCATCTCAGCTCGCCGAGTCCTGCGTCCCCTCCGCTCAGGCTTTTGTCCAGCGTTGCGAGCGCACCTGGAAGGGGGTCAGGTCGGCACTTTGCCGTAATAGGGCGCAGACTGTGAGGGCCGCTAATAGCGTAGGACCAAGAGTCCTAGATATTGTTGCGGTCAGAGAGTATGGCTCTCCACTCAGAACCTTCCCCTTAAGACAGCTTCTCGCAAGTTGGCCCCGCGGTTCATTGGTCCGTTCCGTATTTCTCAGGTCGTTAATCCTGTCGCAGTGCGACTTATTCTCCCGCTATCTTCGTCGCGTTCACCCGGTCTTCCATGTCTCCTGTGTTAAGCCCGTTCTTCGCGCCCCGCTCGTCCCTCCCCCCATCCTTGTCGAGGCGCACCCATCTACAGGGTTCGTAAGATTTTGGACATGCGCCCTCGGGGCCGTGGTCATCAGTACCTAGTGGATTGGGAGGGGTACGGTCCTGAGGAGAGGAGTTGGGTTCCCTCTCGGGACGTGCTGGACCGTTCGCTGATCGATGATTTCCTCCGTTGCCGCCAGGTTTCCTCCTCGAGTGCGCCAGGAGGCGCTCGGTGAGTGGGGGGGGGTACTGTCATGTCTTGTTATGTCTGTTCCTGTCCTTTCTCTTCACTCTGTCTCTCTCTGCTGGTCTTTTTAGGTTACCTTCTCTGTCTCTCATTCCTCAGCTGTTCTACATCTGCCCTAACTAGCTCTTTCACTCTTCCCCACCTGTTCTCTCTTCCCCCTCTGATTAGGTCTCTATTTCTCTCTCTGTTCCTGCTACTTTCAGTGTCTGATTCTTGTTTGTATTTTTGATGCCAGAAGCAAGCTGTCGTCTCGTTTGCTTCCACCTTGTCCTGTCCTGTCGGAGTCTGCCTGGCAGGTGCAACCTGCACTATACTAACGTTCTTTTTGTTCCGCTGACAACATTGGAAGAGGATTTATGCCATTCCTGTTTTTTCATTAAAGAACTCTGTTTTCTGTTAAAACCGCTTTTGGGTCTTCACTCAAGTTCATAACAAGTGTCCTGTCCAGGGGGTGTACTTATACATCAAGCTGCCTCTCTTTACAGAAACATGAGATAGACTAGTGTCCTGTCCAGGGGGTGTACTTGTACATCAAGCTGCCTCACTTTACAGAAACGTGAGATAGACTAGTGTCCTGTCCAGGGGGTGTACTTGTACAGCAATCTGTAAAAACATGAGATAGACTAGTATCCTGTCCAGGGGGTGTACTTGTACAGCAAGCTGTAGAAACATGAGATAGACTAGTGTCCTGTCCAGGGGGTGTACTTATACATCAAGCTGCCTCTCTTTACAGAAACATGAGATAGACTAGTGTCCTGTCCAGGGCGTGTACTTATACATCAAGCTGCCTCACTTTACCAAAACATGAGATAGACTAGTGTCCCGTCCAGGGGGTGTACTTATACATCAAGCTGCCTCTCTTTACAGAAACATGAGATAGACTCGTGTCCTGTCCAGGGCGTGTACTTATACATCAAGCAGCCTCACTTTACAGAAACATGAGATAGACAAGTGTCCTGTCCAGGGGGTGTACTTATACATCAAGCTGCCTCTCTTTACAGAAACATGAGATAGACTCGTGTCCTGTCCAGGGGGTGTACTTGTACATCAAGCTGCCTCTCTTTACAGAAACATGAGATAGACTAGTGTCCTGTCCAGGGGGTGTACTTATACATCAAGCTGCCTCTCTTTACAGAAACATGAGATAGACTAGTGTCCTGTCCAGGGGGAGTACTTGTACAGCAAGCTGTAGAAACATGAGATAGACTAGTGTCCTGTCCAGGGGGTGTACTTGTACAGCAAGCTGTAGAAACATGAGATAGACTAGTGTCCTGTCCAGGGGGTGTACTTATACATCAAGCTGCCTCTCTTTACAGAAACATGAGTTAGACTAGTGTCCTGTCCAGGGGGTGTACTTATACATCAAGCTGTAGAAACAGGAGATGGACTAGTGTCCTGTCCAGGGGGTGTACTTGTACATCAAGCTGTAGAAACAGGAGATAGACTAGTGTCCTGTCCAGGGGGTGTACTTGTACATCAAGCTGTAGAAACAGGAGATAGACTAGTGTCCTGTCCAGGGGGTGTACTTGTACATCAAGCTGTAGAAACAGGAGATAGACTAGTGTCCTGTCCAGGGGGTGTACTTATACATCAAGCTGTAGAAACAGGAGATAGACTAGTGTCCTGTCCAGGGGGTGTACTTATACATCAAGCTGTAGAAACAGGAGATAGACTAGTGTCCTGTCCAGGGGGTGTACTTGTACATCAAGCTGTAGAAACATGAGATAGACTAGTGTCCTGTCCAGGGGGTGTACTTGTACAGCAAGCTGTAGAAACATGAGATAGACTAGTGTCCTGTCCAGGGGATGTACTTATACATCAAGCTGCCTCTCTTTACAGAAACATGAGATAGACTAGTGTCCTGTCCAGGGGGTGTACTTATACATCAAGCTGTAGAAACAGGAGATAGACTAGTGTCCTGTCCAGGGGGTGTACTTGTACAGCAAGCTGTAGAAACATGAGATAGACTAGTGTCCTGTCCAGGGGGTGTACTTATACATCAAGCTGCCTCTCTTTACAGAAACATGAGATAGACTAGTGTCCTGTCCAGGGGGTGTCCTTGTACAGCAAGCTGTAGAAACATGAGATAGACTAGTGTCCTGTCCAGGGGGTGTACTTATACATCAAGCTGTAGAAACAGGAGATAGACTAGTGTCCTGTCCAGGGGGTGTACTTGTACATCAAGCTGTAGAAACAGGAGATAAACTAGTGTCCTGTCCAGGGGGTGTACTTGTACATCAAGCTGTAGAAACAGGAGATAGACTAGTGTCCTGTCCAGGGGGTGTACTTATACATCAAGCTGTAGAAACAGGAGATAGACTAGTGTCCTGTCCAGGGGGTGTACTTATACATCAAGCTGTAGAAACAGGAGATAGACTAGTGTCCTGTCCAGGGGGTGTACTTGTACATCAAGCTGTAGAAACATGAGATAGACTAGTGTCCTGTCCAGGGGGTGTACTTGTACAGCAAGCTGTAGAAACATGAGATAGACTAGTGTCCTGTCCAGGGGGTGTACTTGTACAGCAAGCTGTAGAAACATGAGATAGACGAGTGTCCTGTCCAGGGGGTGTACTTATACATCAAGCTGCCTCTCTTTACAGAAACATGAGATAGACTAGTGTCCTGTCCAGGGGGTGTACTTATACATCAAGCTGCCTCTCTTTACAGAAACATGAGATAGACTAGTGTCCTGTCCAGGGGGTGTACTTATACATCAAGCTGCCTCTCTTTACAGAAACAGGAGATAGACTAGTGTCCTGTCCAGGGGGTGTACTTGTACAGCAAGCTGTAGAAACATGAGATAGACTAGTGTCCTGTCCAGGGGGTGTACTTATACATCAACTGCCTCTCTTTACAGAAACAGGAGATAGACTTAGTGTCCTGTCCAGGGGGTGTACTTGTACAGCAAGCTGTAGAAACATGAGATAGACTAGTGTCCTGTCCAGGGGGTGTACTTATACATCAACTGCCTCTCTTTACAGAAACAGGAGATAGACTTAGTGTCCTGTCCAGGGGGTGTACTTGTACAGCAAGCTGTAGAAACATGAGATAGACTAGTGTCCTGTCCAGGGGGTGTACTTATACATCAACTGCCTCTCTTTACAGAAACAGGAGATAGACTTAGTGTCCTGTCCAGGGGGTGTACTTATACATCAAGCTGTAAAAACAATATCAACATTTCAATATCATTGCAGTTATGTTGTTCTCCAGGAACATAACGTACGTGTGTGTGTGTGTGTGTGTGTGTGTGTGTGTGTGTGTGTGTGTGTGTGTGTGTGTGTGTGTGTGTGTGTGTGTGTGTGTGTGTGTGTGTGTGTGTGTGTGTGTGTGTGTGTGTGTGTGTGTGTGTGTGTGTGTGAGACACCTATCAGCATTTGGTGAGTAGGACTGAACAACTTTCAGTCTCACCAGTTGGCACCACTGTGGACAGTGTTATTGGGGTGTTCTTCTTCGTTGGTGTGTTAGTTGTTGTAGGATGGATCCTATCTGCCAAAACCCGGCCACCCACTGAAGAAGAACAGCTACTGCAGGTACCGTCTCGGTCTATCATTTATTTTGTTTAAACAAATGTAATGATCATTTGCATGAATGATAATTTACAAGTCATTATGATTTTTCATCTCCTAACAGGTCTTTTTTCCAGAAGTTGACAACCCAATGAGCACTATACCAGGAAGACCAGAATCACAGAACAACCCTGGATGTGAAGTGGCATCTATCTCCAGCAGCAGTAGAAGAGCACCACCCAGTGGACAAAGTGAGCACTTCACCCCCACAGGCAGAAGCGCTTCACCACGATGTGCAGCAACCAGCTGTTCAAAAGCGTCATCCAGTGGAAAAAGTGCTCAACCAGAACAGCTTGGGAAATTCCCGAAAGTGATGTCATTTGCAACAGTTTGCAACTGCATGAGGACAAAGATCATACTTTTTGGAGAAATGTCCTCTGGTCTGATTAAACAAAAATAGAACTGTTTGGCCATAAGGACCATCGCTAAAATTGGAGGAAAAAGGGGGAGGCTTGCAAGCCGAAGAACACCATCCCAACCTTGAAGCACGGGGGTGGCAGCATAATGTTGTGGGGGTGCTTTGCTGCAGGAGGGACTGGTGCACTTCACATAATAGATGGCTTCATAAGGATGGAAAATGATGTGGATACATCAGTCAGGAAGTTAAAGCTTTGTTGCAAATGAGTCTTCCAAATGGACAATGACCCCAAGCATACTTCCAAAGTTGTGGCAAAATGGCTTAAGGACAACAAAGTCAAGGTATTGGAGTGGCCATCACAAAGCCGCGACCTCATCCTTTAGAAAAAGTGTGTGCGAGCGAGGAGGCTTACAAACCTGACTCAACTACACCAGCTTTGTCAGAAGGAATGGGCCAAAATTCACCCAACTTATTGTGGGATGCTTGTGGAAGGCTACCCAAAACGTTTGACCCAAGTTAAACAATTTAAAGGCAATGCTACCAAATAGTAATTGAGTGTGATGAAAGAAAGATAAGCTGAAATAAATAATTCTCTCTACTATAATTCTGATAATTTACATTCTTAAAATAAAGTGGTGACCCTAACTGAACTAAGACGGGGAATTTTTACTAGGATTAAATGTCAGGAATTGTGAAAAACTGAGTTTAAATGTATATCGAAGGTGTATGTAAACTTCCTACTTCAGCTGTATACAAACGTTTCAGAACACCTACTAATTCAAGGGTTTTTCTTTATTTTTACTATTTTCTACATTGAATAAATCACAGACAGTGTCACCTGCAAAGTGCCCCACAACATAACACCTCCATGCTTTAGGGTGGGAAATACGTGCTCCCTATCTTAAAGGGCTATGTCCCTTTGTAATGCACCCCATGCTCCCTATCTTAAAGGGCTATGTCCCTTTGTAATGCACCCCATGCTCCCTATCTTAAAGGGCTATGTCCCTTTGTAATGCACCCCATGCTCCCTATCTTAAAGGGCTATGTCCCTTTGTAATGCTTCCTCTGATGAATTTGTTTTATTGATCTAGTCACTGGTGCTTCCTGCTTTAATTTCTGCTTGTAAGCAGGAGGATAGAATTATGGTCAGATTTGAATTATGGTCAGAATGCAGGGCGAGGGAGAGCTTTGTATGCGTCTCTGTGTGTGGAGTATAGGTGGTCCAGAGTTATTTTTCGACTGGTTGCACATTTAACATGCTGAAAGAAATTTGGTAAAATGGATTTAAGTTTCCCTGCATTAAAGTCCTCGGCCACCACATAGGAGCACCTCTTCTGGATGAGCGTTTTCTTGTTTGCTTATGGCGGAATACAGCTCCTTCAATGCTGCGTTAGTGTCATCCTCTGACTGTGGTGGTATGTAAACAGCTACTAAGAATACAGATGAAAACTCTCTAGGTAGATAGTGTGATCTACAGCTTATCATGAGATACTCTACCTCAGGCAAGCAATAGCTCGAGACTTCCTTAGATATTGTGCACCAGCTGTTGTTTACAAAAATACATAGTTCGCCGCTGTTCTATCCTGCCGGTGCATCATATAACCAGCCAGCTGTATGTTGATGTTGTTGTCGTTCAGCCATGACTCCATGAAGTATAAAATTTTACAGTTTTAATTGTCCCATTGGTAGTTTAATCTTCCGCGTAACTCGTCATTTTTTTGTCCAAAGATTGCCCGTTTGCTAGCAGAATGGAAGGAAGTGAGAGTTTATTCGATCGTCTATGAATTCTCAGAAGGCAGCCCGACCTTCGGCCCCTCTTTCTCCGCCTCCTCTTCACGCAGATCACGGGAATCGGGGCTTGTTCCCGAGAAAGCAGTGTATCATTTGCGTTGGGCTCGTCAGAGTCGTGAACAGAAAAAGATGATTCTGCTAGTCCGTGGTGAGTAATCGCAGTCCTGATGTCTAGAAGTTATTTTCGGTCATATCAGACGGTAGTGGCAAAATTAGTTAGTTAAAATTAGTTTTTTTTAAATAAGTTAAACAACGCAAATAAACAAACAAAAAAACACAATCGGCTGGGGGGCACGTAAAGCGTCTGCCATCTTCTCCGGTGACATCTTACACAAATAGGGCTATCTTCTGTTTACCAACCCTACCTTGTCACAACACAACTGATTGGCTCAAATCCATAAAGATGGAAATAAATTCCACAAATTAACTTTTAACAAGGCATGCCTGTTAATTGAAATGCATTCCAGGTTACTACCTCATGAAGCTGGTTGAGAGAATGCCAAGAGCGTGAAAAGCTGTCATCAAGGCAAAGGGTGTCTACTTTGAAGAATCTCAAATATAAAATATATTTTGATTTGTTTCACACTTTTTTTGGTTACTACATGATTCCATATGTGCTATTTCATCGTTTTGATGTCTTCACTATTATTCTTCAATGTAGAAAATAGTAAAAATAAAAACTTTTCACTGGTACTGTATGTTTGAAAGCTATGAAAGTAACAGGAAGTAATTAGTGGTAATTACCTATTATTACACAGCATTTAAAACCACAATAAATCCCCCTGCAGCTTATATTTCGTTGCGTGCTCAACATTAAGACATTTGTGTTACAGTAGAAAATAAAGTCCTCATATAGCTACTTCTTCTCCCTCGGATGACGATAACACTGACCTGAGTGGGCGGGTGCAGTGTCCAGATGCACATTTCCAAGAGCTCTAATTGGTTGGGAATGGCAGTGCTATGATGGATGAGGGATAATTGACGTAAGCTGAGCAGCCAAACTAACGGGACTTAAGGGAAACTGAAGGGGACTGTGAGGGGAAGCTAGGTAGAGAGGAGAGGAGCAGGACGGCCGTTTTTACATAAATAAATATCAATAGAACGACAATAAAAGTGCAGAGTGGTTAGACTAGAATAACAGTAAAGTAAACAGTGCTAAAAACAGCATTCAGCTATGTAAATGTTCCGGCGGTGAAGTTGGGAGCCAGACTATCACACAGTGAATGTAGAGAGACACTGATGAAGTGTGTGTGAGTCATGCTGGTGGCTGGTGGTGACGGCAGAGTAGAGCGTCACATGACAGTGTTTGTTCCTGAGGGGAAGTGTTTTATTGGATCCACAGAGTGACATCCTTACAGAATATCCCCTTTTCTCTATATCTGAAGGTCCTATACATCTGCCTCCCCAACGGACCTGAACCCGGACCCAGTAGGTTTGTGTTGGCTAACCATGTCAGGAGAGATGTTCATGCCAGTCCACCAGCTCCACGACAGCAATGTGATTATCTCCTGCTTCCTAAAATACTCTGATCTCCTTTCTTATCTTTGTGTTCAGCTCCTATAGAAAGTCTATACACAGACAAGAAGTCTGTCTCGACATTGTTAGTCTCAGAATGAATTTTGAGGAATCCTTTTTTTATTTGTTGTGAAGATGGAACGTTCTGCATGAACAGCCTGGTCTCATGTACAATATGTAAAAAATAAATAAAAGCTAAAATGTATGAAATGTTGCAAATTCTAGCTAGGTCTCTAGGTGGCTAACGTTAGCCAGCCAACTAACTTTAGTTAGACTAGGGGTTAGGGTTAAGGTTCATTTTAGGAGTTAGGTTTAAGGTTTGGGTTACCTAAAATGGTCACGTTTAGGGTTATGGGAAGGGTTAGCTAACATGCTAAGTAGTTGCAAAGTAGAGAAAAAAATAGTAAGTAGTTGAATAGTTGCTCAACAGCTGAAAAGTTGTCTGTAATGAGATTCAAATTCGCAACCTTTGGGTTGCTAGAAGTTCCTGTTTTATGCCTGCCCATCCACCCTGACCAACAACTCAATTTTCATTCTTGCCTTAAGTAACCGTGTGTCTTATGTAACCATACCAAATGTAACATATCATACTAACTTGAATATCCCAGATTTATTTAAAATATTTACTATGTTACATCTTTACTTCCGGAATTCATAACATATAACACCAATTGCAATACGTAACTATGTTACATCTAGTCTACTTCTCCGATTTATGAACAGAATAATACAAAATGCTCTGAGTCCAGGTTGCAATGAAAGATGTACTTTATTATTGTCAATGACTTGGCATAAAAATGAATCATCCCATGGATAAGGCCTAATACCAATTCACCAAAACGGATAATAGTAACCAAAAGCATTAAAATCAACTACTAAAATCACCATCACCACCCAACATGCCTGTGTCACAAAATGGGACAGTGACTGTGAGAGTGACAGCATCTGGTGTTCCCCGCTCTTTAGAGCCAAAGAAACACTGGTAATTGCCCTGATCAGAAAGACGTACGTCTGGCAGGGTGATGGAAAGGTCTCCCTGTCGGTAAGCATCTTTGGACACCGACACCCTGTTCTCAAACCCAGGGCCGTAGGTTATATTCCCTGCCGTGACATTCAGCACAGTCTGTCCATCCTTTTCCCAATAGATGTGTACCTCACTGTTGGGAGTTTGTTTTTCAGTTGAGCCGTGGCAAGTAAGTGTGGCCCTATCTCCAACATGGTAAGATATTTTAGTGGGGATCAAAACTACTAGTTTTACATCCTGTAAAACCTCGTTGGTGCAGACACACTCATACCACCCCTGGTCATTGTACTCAACTGAGGAGATGGTGAGAGAGAGGCTTTCATTCTGGAGTTTAACCCTGTTGTCATAACCCTCTCCTGTAGTTAAAACCTCTCGATCGAGTTTAGCCACCATCTTCTTGTTATCATGACGCCTCCACTCAAGACTACCGTGACACAATCCGGAGCAGGAGAGTGAAATTGAACCGTTCAAAATCACTGTTTTAGTTATAATAGTGGAATATGAGGACGACATTGCATTGAGAAGGACAAGCAGGAACACAGCAAGTGTTACCTTCCAACGCATCGTTAGATAGTACTAGTACCGAGGCAATAGTATTGTTCGATAGTACCAGTTTTATTGTAAATATTGTAGTATATAGCAGTATATATTGTCAGTGGCGAGCTAGCTACCTACCTTGCATACAATCAATTTACATTTCGCTCCAACAGGCGGATGCTTTCGCAACTTTCCTGTCGTGCTCAGCAATCTCCAACTGTACAGATTATATATACACATCGTCGTATATAGCAGTATTTATCGTCATCGGGGAGTTAGCTGCCCACTTGGCACCGAGATCAGTAATAGTATCAAAGCCGTATCAGTATAATTAAATATATCGTTATCCGTAACTTCTAAACAGTTATATTTCGATCCAGTAGGGTGATGCTTCCGTAATTTTCCGTGTCTTGCTCAGCAATCTCCAACGGAACAGTGTATGTATATATTTTCGTATATAGTAGTATTTATCGTCAGCGGGGAGTTCGCTGCCCAGCTGTTCGAATTCTGTAATAGTATCAAAGCCGTATAAATATCGTTACCCGTAACCGTATCTTTTATCCAGTTAGATTTCGATCCAGTAGGCCGATTCTTTCAAAACTTTCGTTTCGTACTCGGCAATCTCCAGCATTATAGCCCAAAAAACAACACACGACTGATTTAAGCCACTATCAGTCAGGGTAACGGTTGCACAACATGATATTTACAATAAACTATTCTCGAATACAATAGAACTATAACCAAGTTACTGACAATATCTTCTTACTTCTTAACTCATTTTAAACACAAACAATAATAATCGAACGCCTTCTGAACCAGGAAATGCTCGAGACTTCCGCAGAAGTGTGCATTTGTTCAGTCCCCCTCATGCGTTTAAAAGCACTGGATTGGTGCAAGTATAGCTGGAGAGACTTCCCACCATATTCCTACAACCACTCCATTCATTTTAAATCCATGAGAGGAGGTGTATAAATGAACAGTTCAGGAGAAGACTAGAGAATTAGAATGTAGTCCCTTAGTCTCTTCATCTCTTCAAACAGATTGGGAAATATAGAACCAACCTGGATTTATCCCATGTCTCAACTACCCTGCTGTTCCACAGGGTGGATGGAGGTAGTTACCCAGTATTTATAGAATGTGAGACTTGGTCTCTGTATTCTCACCATACATCTTGGGGTGTGGGAGGGTTTTTGTGGTTAACGGGTGCTGTTTTTTCAAACTTTTTCTATTGCTACAGAAAACGACCAGGTAATATACTCTCTGGCTACTCTGGATCCCCCAAGCCACAAGACTCCTGAACAGGTAACCAAATGGCTACCCAGACTATTTGCATTGTGTGCCACCCCCCAACCCCTATTTTACGCTTCTGCTACTCTCTGTTCATCATATATGCATAGTCACTTAAACCATATCTACATGTACATACTACCTCAATCAGTCTGACTAACCAGTGTCTGTATGTAGCTCGCTATTTTTATAGCCTTGTTACTGTATATAGCCTGTCTTTTTACTGTTGTTTTATTTCTTTACTTAGCTATTGTTCACCTAATACCTTTTTTGCACTATTGGTTAGAGCCTGGAAGTAAGCATTTCCCTGTATGGTCTACTACACCTGTTGTATTCGGGCGCACGTGACAAATAAACTTTAATTTGATTTACTCTGAATTAAAAAATCAGTAGTTACTGATACTGTCCTGGATGTCCAGCAGGGTTACTGCTACTGTCCTGGATGCCCAGCAGGGTTACTGCTACTGTCCTGGATGCTCAGCAGGGTTACTGCTACTGTCCTGGATGTCCAGCAGGGTTACTGCTACTGTCCTGAATGTCCAGCAGGGTTACTGCTACTGTCCTGGATGTCCAGCAGGGTTACTGCTACTGTCCTGGATGCCCAGCAGTGTTACTGCTACTGTCCTGGATGTCCAGCAGGGTTACTGCTACTGTCCTGGATGTCCAACAGGGTTACTGCTACTGTCCTGGATGTCCAGCAGGGTTACTGTTACTGTCCTGGATGTCCAGCAGGGTTACTGCTACTGTCCTGGATGTCCAGCAGGGTTACTGTTACTGTCCTGGATGTCCAGCAGGGTTACTGCTACTGTTACTGCTACTGTTACTGCTACTGTCCTGGATGCCCAGCAGGGTTACTGCTACTGTCCTGGATGCCCAGCAGGATTACTGTTACTGTTCTGGATGTCCAACAGGGTTACTGTTACTGTCCTGGATGTCCAGCAGGGTTACTGCTACTGTCCTGGATGTCCAGCAGGGTTACTGCTACTGTCCTGGATGTCCAGCAGGGTTACTGTTACTGTCCTGGATGCCAGCAGGGTTACTGTTACTGTTACTGCTACTGTCGTGGATGTCCAGCAGGGCTACTGCTACTGTCCTGGATGTCCAGCAGGGCTACTGCTACTGTCCTGGATGTCCAGCAGGGTTACTGCTACTGTCCTGGATGTCCAGCAGGGTTACTGCTACTGTCCTGGATGCCCAGCAGGGTCACTGCTACTGTCCTGGATGTCCAGCAGGGTTACTGTTACCGTCCTGGATGCCCAGCAGGGTTACTGTTACTGTCCTGGATGCCAGCAGGGTTACTGTTACTGTTACTGTTACTGCTACTGTCCTGGATGTCCAGCAGGGCTACTGCTACTGTCCTGGATGTCCAGCAGGGTTACTGCTACTGTCCTGGATGTCCAGCAGGGTTACTGCTACTGTCCTGGATGCCCAGCAGGGTTACTGCTAATGTCCTGGATGCTCAGCAGGGTTACTGCTACTGTCCTGGATGTCCAGCAGGGTTACTGCTACTGTCCTGGATGCCCAGTAGGGTTACTGCTACTGTCCTGGATGTCCAGCAGGGTTACTGCTACTGTCCTGGATGCCCAGCAGGGTTACTGCTACTGTCCTGGATGCCCAGCAGGGTTACTGCTACTGTCCTGGATGTCCAGCAGGGTTACTGCTACTGTCCTGGATGTCCAGCAGGGTTACTGCTACTGTCCTGGATGTCCAGCAGGGTTACTGCTACTGTCCTGGATGTTCAGCCGAGTTACTGCTACTGTCCTGGATGTCCAGCAGGGTTACTGTTACTGTCCTGGATGTCCAGCAGGGTTACTGTTACTGTCCTGGATGTCCAGCAGGGTTACTGCTACTGTTACTGCTACTGTTACTGCTACTGTCCTGGATGCCCAGCAGGGTTACTGCTACTGTCCTGGATGCCCAGCAGGGTTACTGTTACTGTTCTGGATGTCCAACAGGGTTACTGTTACTGTCCTGGATGTCCAGCAGGGTTACTGCTACTGTCCTGGATGTCCTGCAGGGTTACTGTTACTGTCCTGGATGCCAGCAGGGTTACTGTTACTGTTACTGCTACTGTCCTGGATGTCCAGCAGGGCTACTGCTACTGTCCTGGATGTCCAGCAGGGCTACTGCTACTGTCCTGGATGTCCAGCCGGGTTACTGCTACAGTCCTGGATGTCCAGCAGGGTTACTGCTACTGTCCTGGATGCCCAGCAGGGTCACTGCTACTGTCCTAGTTGTCCAGCATTGTTACTGTTACCGTCCTGGATGCCCAGCAGGGTTACTGTTACTGTCCTGGATGCCAGCAGGGTTACTGTTACTGTTACTGCTACTGTCCTGGATGTCCAGCAGGGCTACTGCTACTGTCCTGGATGTCCAGCAGGGCTACTGCTACTGTCCTGGATGTCCAGCAGGGTTACTGCTACTGTCCTGGATGTCCAGCAGGGTTACTGCTACTGTCCTGGATGCCCAGCAGGGTCACTGCTACTGTCCTGGATGCCCAGCAGGGTTACTGCTACTGTCCTGGATGTCCAGCAGGGTTACTGTTACCGTCCTGGATGCCCAGCAGGGTTACTGTTACTGTCCTGGATGCCCAGCAGGGTTACTGCTACTCTCCTGGATGACCAGCAGGGTTACTGCTACTGTTACTGCTACTGTCCTGGATGCCCAGCAGGGTTACTGCTACTGTCCTGGATGTCCAGCAGGGTTACTGCTACTGTTACTGCTACTGTCCTGGATGCCCAGCAGGGTTACTGCTACTGTCCTGGATTCCCAGCAGGGTCACTGCTACTGTCCTGGATTCCCAGCAGGGTCACTGCTACTGTCCTGGATGTCCAGCAGGGTTACTGCTACTGTCCTGGATGCCAGCAGGGTTACTGCTACTGTCCTGGATGTCCAGCAGGGTTATTGCTACTGTCCTGGATGCCCAGCAGGGTTACTGCTACTGTTACTGCTACTGTCCTCGATGCCCAGCAGGGTTACTGCTACTGTCCTGGATGCCCAGCAGGGTTACTGCTACTGTTACTGCTACTGTCCTGGATGCCCAGCAGGGTTACTGCTACTGTCCTGGATTCCCAGCAGGGTTACTGCTACTGTCCTGGATGCTCAGCAGGGTTACTGCTACTGTCCTGGATGTTCAGCCGAGTTACTGCTACTGTCCTGGATGCCCAGCAGGGTTACTGCTACTGTCCTGGGGAAGACTGGGTGATATGGTGGGTGGAAAACCCTGCTGACCGAGGCAGGAAGTGTGGTGGAGGGACATATAGGCTGCCATCTCCATCTGCATGGCCTGGATGAGCCAGGTAGCTCCAAGATGGCGCAAGCAGTAAGACGTGTCGTGTCCCTTGTCCCGTGTATATTTCGTTTTACATATTTTTTTCTTCGCATATCTTTTAAAACATTTTGCTAAACCTCAGCTTCCAAATACTCTCCTTCAACCCGCCTCACCCAATGTAGCTTTTTTTTTCCTAAAGTATTTAGTATTTATATTTACTTCGGAACCGGAACCCCTCAACTGAAGCTAGCCAGCTAACTACCAGCTATGCTAGCGGTCTTCAGCTAACCGGTCATCAGCTAACCTTTAGCCCGGAAAGCTCTTGCCAGTTCGAACAACGCGACTCTAACCAGAGCATAACGGACCTATTTATTTTTTATCCCCGGATTCCCGCCGCAAACGGAACATCTTTCAGCTGGATCTTCACAACTAGTTATTTCGCTAAACCGCAACCCCGGACGATTACTGCTGGCTAGCGCTTCCACCCACTTAGCCTGAAGCTAGCCCCGCCAGAGCACCTGTGCTCCCACCGTAGCATACTCCTGGTCTACAATACCTACCACCGTAGCATACTCCTGTGCTACAATTACCCGGACCCACGACCGGTCTATCGATGTCACCACATGAAGAGGAATAAACAGACTCACCCCGTCGCGACGTCCCCCAAAGGCTAACTCTCTAGCCCTTGCTATCTCCTTGCTTGGTATTTCGGCCTGCTAACTGCCAGCTTGTTTAGCACCGGTCAGCTAACTGCTACCTTGTTTAGCCCCGGCCTACTAACTGTTAGCTTGTTAGCACAGGCCTGCTAACCGTCTGAATTGCCTCGTCCCAAACACTCACTGGACCCATATTTACTCTCTTATCTCTTTTCGATTTTTAATTTGTTTATACCTTCCGGTAACCTGCCTCACCCAATGTGATACGGAATCGCTATTATTTTTAATTTTTAGAACACACTCAAGAACCTCCAGAAGCTAACTAGCTAACTAGCTACAAGCTATTTAGTCATTGTTAGTTTTTTTAACCTGGATAACACTCACTAATCCAGCTTCCCTGCCTCCTGGACACTGATCACTTGGCTACATAGCTGATGCACGCTGGACTGTCCATTAATCACGGTACCTCATTCTGCTTGTTTATGTTTTATCTGTCGGCCCCGTTGCCTAGTCAACGCCATTTTACCTGCTGTTGTTGTGCTAGCTGATTAGCTGTTGTTGTCTCACCTACTGTTTTAGCTAGCTTTCCCAATTCAACACCTGTGATTACTGTATGCCTCGCTGTATGTCTCTCTCAAATGTCAATATGCCTTGTATACTGTTGTTCAGGTTAGTTATCATTGTCTTAGTTCACAATGGAGCGCCTAGTTCCACTCTTCATACCCCTGATACCTCCTTTGTCCCACCTCCCACACATGCGGTGACCTCACCCATTACAACTAGCATGTCCAGAGATACAACCTCTCTCATCATCACCCAGTGCCTGGGCTTACCTCCGCTGTACCCGCACCCCACCATACCCCTGTCTGCGCATTATGCCCTGAATATATTCTACCATGCCCAGAAACCTGCTCCTCTTATTCTCTGTCCCCAATGCTCTAGGCGACCAGTTTTGATAGCCTTTAGCCGCACCCTCATACTACTCCTTCTCTGTTCCGCGGGTGATGTGGAGGTAAACCCAGGCCCTGCATGTCCCCAGGCACCCTCATTTGTTGACTTCTGTGATCGAAAAAGCCTTGGTTTCATGCATGTCAACATCAGAAGCCTCCTCCCTAAGTTTGTTTTACTCACTGCTTTAGCACACTCTGCTAACCCTGATGTCCTTGCCGTGTTTGAGTCCTGGCTCAGGAAGGCCACCAAAAATTCTGAGATTTCCATACCCAACTATAACATCTTCCGTCAAGATAGAACTGCCAAAGGGGGAGGAGTTGCAGTCTACTGCAGAGATATTACTTTGCAGGCTGTCATACTTTCCAGGTCCATACCCAAACAGTTTGAACTACTAATTTTGAAAATTACTCTCACCAGAAATAAGTCTCTCACTGTTGCCGCCTGCTACCGACCCCCCTCAGCTCCCAGCTGTGCCCTGGACACCATTTGTGAATTGATCGCCCCCCATCTAGCTTCAGAGTTTGTTCTTTTAGGTGACCTAAACTGGGATATGTTTAACACCCCGGCAGTCCTACAATCTAAGCTAGATGCCCTCAATCTCACACAAATCATCAAGGAACCCACCAGGTACAACCCTAACTCTGTAAACAAGGGCACCCTCATAGACGTCATCCTGACCAACTGGCCCTCCAGATACACCTCCGCTGTCTTCAACCAGGATCTCAGCGATCACTGCCTCATTGCCTGTATCCGCTACGGAGCCGCAGTCAAACGACCACCCCTCATCACTGTCAAACGCTCCCTAAAACACTTCTGTGAGCAGGCCTTCCTAATCGACCTGGCCCGGGTATCCTGGAAGGACATTGACCTCATCCCGTCAGTTGAGGATGCCTGGTCATTCTTTTAAAAGTAACTTCCTCACCATTTTAGATAAGCATGCTCCATTCAGAAAATGCAGAACCAAGAACAGATACAGCCCTTGGTTCACTCCAGACCTGACTGCCCTCGACCAGCACAAAAACATCATGTGGCGGACTGCAATAGCATTGAATAGTCCCTGCGATATGCAACTGTTCAGGGAAGTCAGGAACCAATACACGCAGTCAGTCAGGAAAGCTAAGGCCAGCTTCTTCAGGCAGAAGTTTGCATCCTGTAGCTCCAACTCCAAAAGGTTCTGGGACACTGTGAAGTCCATGGAGAACAAGAGCACCTCCTCCCAGCTGCCCACTGCACTGAGGCTAGGTAACACGGTCACCACCGATAAATCCATGATTATCGAAAACTTCAACAAGCATTTCTCAACGGCTGGCCATGCCTTCCGCCTGGCTACTCCAACCTCAGCCAACAGCTCCGCCCCCACCGCAGCTTCTCGCCCAAGCCCTTCCAGGTTCTCCTTTACCCAAATCCAGATAGCAGATGTTCTGAAAGAGCTGCAAAACCTGGACCCGTACAAATCAGCTGGGCTTGACAATCTGGACCCTCTATTTCTGAAACTATCCGCCGCCATTGTCGCAACCCCTATTACCAGCCTGTTCAACCTCTCTTTCATATCGTCTGAGATCCCCAAGGATTGGAAAGCTGCCGCAGTCATCCCCCTCTTCAAAGGGGAGACACCCTGAACCCAAACTGTTACAGACCTATATCCATCCTGCCCTGCCTATCTAATGTCTTCGAAAGCCAAGTCAACAAACAGGTCACTGACCATCTCGAATCCCACCGTACCTTCTCCGCTGTGCAATCTGGTTTCCGAGCCGGTCACGGGTGCACCTCAGCCACACTCAAGGTACTAAACGATATCATAACCGCCATCGATAAAAGACAGTACTGTGCAGCCATCTTCATCAACCTTGCCAAGGCTTTCGACTCTGTCAATCACCATATTCTTATCGGCAGACTCAGTATCCTCGGTTTTTCGGATGACTGCCTTGCCTGGTTCACCAATTACTTTGCAGACAGAGTTCAGTGTGTCAAATCGGAGGGCATGCTGTCCGGTCCTCTGGCAGTCTCTATGGGGGTGCCACAGGGTTCAATTCTCGGGCCGACTCTTTTCTCTGTATATATCAATGATGTTGCTCTTGCTGCGGGCGATTCCCTGATCCACCTCTACGCAGATGACACCATTCTATATACTTCCGGCCCGTCCTTGGACACTGTGCTATCTAACCTCCAAACGAGCTTCAATGCCATACAACACTCCTTCCGTGGCCTCCAACTGCTCTTAAACGCTAGTAAAACCAAATGCATGCTTTTCAACCGATCGCTGCCTGCACCCGCATGCCCGACGAGCATCACCACCCTGGATGGTTCCGACCTTGAATATGTGGACACCTATAAGTACCTAGGTGTCTGGCTAGACTGTAAACTCTCCTTCCAGACTCATATCAAACATCTCCAATCAAAAATCAAATCAAGAGTCGGCTTCCCCAGCCGCGCCCTCAGAGCATGCGCAGACCAGCTGGCTGGTGTGTTTACGGACATATTCAATCAATCCCTATACCAGTCTGCTGTTCCCACATGCTTCAAGAGGGCCACCATTGTTCCTGTTCCCAAGAAAGCTAAGGTAACTGAGCTAAACGACTACAGCCCCGTAGCACTCATTTCCGTCATCATGAAGTGCTTTGAGAGACTAGTCAAGGACCATATCACCTCCACCCTACCTGACACCCTAGACCCACTCCAATTTGCTTACCGCCCAAATAGGTCCACAGACAACGCAATCTCAACCACACTGCACACTGCTCTAACCCATCTGGACAAGAGGAATAGCTATGTGAGAATGCTGTTCATCGACTACAGCTCGGCATTTAACACCATAGTACCCTCCAAGCTCATCATCAAGCTTGAGGCCCTGGGTCTCAACCCCGCCCTGTACAATTGGGTCCTGGACTTTCTGACGGGCTGCCCCCATTTGGTGAAGGTAGGAAACAACATCTCCACCCCGCTGATCCTCAACAGTGGGGCCCCACAAGGGTGCGTTCTGAGCCCTCTCCTGTACTCCCTGTTCACCCACGACTGCGCGGCAACGCACGCCTCCAACTCAATCATCAAGTTTGCGGACGACACAACAGTGGTAGGCTTAATTACCAACAATGACGAGACGGCCTACAGGGAGGAGGTGAGGGCCCTCGGAGTGTGGTGTCAGGACAGCATCGTGAAGAAGGCGCAGCAGCGCCTCTTCAACCTCCAGGAGGCTGAAAAAATTTGGTTTGTCACCAAAAGCACTCACAAACTTCTACAGATGCACAATCGAGAGCATCCTGGCGGGCTGTATCACCGCCTGGTACGGCAACTGCTCCGCCCACAACCGTAAGGCTCTCCAGAGGGTAGTGAGGTCTGCACAACGTATCACCGGGGGCAAACTACCTGCCCTCCAGGACACCTACACCACCCGATGTTACAGGAAGGCCACAAAGATCATCAAGGACAACACCCACCCGAGCCACTGCCTGTTCACCCCGCTATCATCCAGAAGGCGAGGTCAGTACAGGTGCATCAAAGCTGGGACCGAGAGACTGAAAAACAGCTTCTATCTCAAGGCCATCAGACTGTTAAACAGCAACCACTAACATTGAGTGGCTGCTGCCAACACACTGACTCAACTCCAGCCACTTCAATAATGGGAATTGATGGGAAAGGATGTAAAATATATCACTATCCACTTTAAACAATGCTACCTAATATAATGTTTACATACCCTACATTATTCATCTCATATGTATACGTATATACTGTACTCTATCATCTACTGCATCCTTATGTAATACATGTATCACTAGCCACTTTAACTATGCCACTTTGTTTACATACACATCTCATATGTATATACTGTACTCGATACCATCTACTCTATCTTGCCTATGCTGCTCTGCACCATCACTCATTCATATCTTTATGTACATATTCTTTATCCCCTTACACTGTGTATAAGAAATTAGTTTTGGAATTGTTAGTTAGATTACTTGTTGGTTATTACTGCATTGTCGGAACTGGAAGCACAAGCATTTCGCTACACTCACATTAACATCTTCTAACCATGTGTATGTGACAAATAACATTTGATTTGATTTGATTTGGTCCTGGGACATCAATGGTTACACATTGTAACTCTGCAATAGACTAGAAACAGGATTTAACTAGTTAAAGGCTGATTTGTACTTCATATGTACAGAAATAGATTTAAAAAAAAACTTCTCTCTCACTTCTCTCTCCCCCTCCCTCCCTCCATCCCCATTCTCTCTCCGTTCTCTCCCTTCTCTCTCCACCTCCCTTCTTTCTCCCCCTCTCCTCCCCTCTCTCTCACCATCTCCCTGTCTCTCCCTCTTTCCCTTCTCTCTCCGCCTCTCCCACTCACTCCCCCCTCACCTCCTCTCCCCCTCACTCCTTCCTCACCCCCTCTCTCCCTTCTCTCTCCGCCTCACTCCCCCCTCACCCCCTCTCTCCCATCTCTCTCCACCACTCCCCCTTCTCCCTCCCTCTCTAGCTCCATCACTTCTACAACCGGTACTTCCAGTAGGGCCACATTGAGCTTCAATGAACTTTTCCAGCTTTCAAAACCACCAGCACTACCCCCTGGACCAGCCACGGACTAACCAGGTACGATGCCCCGAAGTTCGCCTCCGCCTCATCCACCACCCATTGAGCCAGTGGAAGCAGTGGAGAGACCCCAGTGCCCAACACCCTCTCCCCAGGTTTAGGTGACCCTAGCCATGCTAGTGATGGGAATGGAGGGGCATGTATGATGCACCATGACTTCCACAAGCTGTCTGTTCAAGCCAGGCCTACCACACCACCACTTCCACCATGGGGGGGCCCTGACGTCCGGCCTCTGCCCATGCTTGGGGAGGGTTCCCAGGCACAGCTCCAGCCACAAACGGCCTCCCCCTGGATGTCTCTCTCCAACCCGCTCTACAGAGAGTCTATGATGACTTCTCACAACTGTGCCAACACAGCCTCCTCCTCTTCTTCCTCCTTCGCTCCAGTCTTCCCTCCACCCTGCCCTGCGCTAACTGTTGCTACATCCAGGGCCCTACAGCTCCCACTACCTCACGGCTGCCCCAAAGAGGATAGGCTAGTCCAGAGAGACTCTACTACCTCCATCCCCTCTATACACCCACAAAGAGAGATCTAAATTGACAAATAAAGGTATCCTGCATTTTATGTGGATTTTTTCTCTGTTAATCAGTTATTTTCTCTGCTAATCCGTACGTTATTCACATCTACCAGCTGCAATATTATGTTTACATCCCAAATGGCACTATTCCCTATATAGTACAGTTATTTTGACCAGAGCCCTATACACCCTTCTCAAAAGTGCCATTTGGGAGGCTTATGTCTGTGTTCATTCAACCAACTTTAATTAAAATTACACTTCCTTTGCCAACAGGTGGCAGCAGAGTCAGCTATGTGGGTGGGTGGGGCTTTCTACGTGGTTGTCTGGATGTGTAGCTAGTGTGTGGGGCTTACTATGTGGTTGTCTGGATGTGTAGCTAGTGGGTGGGGCTTACTATGTGGTTGTCTGGATGTGTAGCTAGTGGGTGGGGCTTTCTACATGGTTGTCTGGATGTGTAGCTAGTGGGTGGGGCTTACTATGTGGTTGTCTGGATGTGTAGCTAGTGGGTGGGGCTTACTATGTGGTTGTCTGGATGTGTAGCTAGTGTGTGGGGCTTACTATGTGGTTGTCTGGATGTGTAGCTAGTGGGTGGGGCTTTCTACATGGTTGTCTGGATGTGTAGCTAGTGGGTGGGGCTTTCTACGTGGTTGTCTGGATGTGTAGCTAGTGGGTGGGGCTTTCTACATGGTTGTCTGGATGTGTAGCTAGTGTGTGGGGCTTACTATGTGGTTGTCTGGATGTGTAGCTAGTGTGTGGGGCTTACTATGTGGTTGTCTGGATGTGTAGCTAGTGTGTAGGGCTTACTATGTGGTTGTCTGGATGTGTAGCTAGTGGGTGGGGCTTACTATGTGGTTGTCTGGATGTGTAGCTAGTGGGTGGGGCTTTCTACATGGTTGTCTGGATGTGTAGCTAGTGGGTGGGGCTTACTATGTGGTTGTCTGGATGTGTAGCTAGTGGGTGGGGCTTACTATGTTGTTGTCTGGATGTGTAGCTAGTGTGTGGGGCTTACTATGTGGTTGTCTGGATGTGTAGCCAATGGCTTGTTATTGGCTACCCAGATATTAACGTCTCGTGCAGTAAGTACACTGTAGCCCCCAGGCATAGCAATAGTAGCATAGGAATCCTGCATGTATCATGTAATATTATAATAATGAATAATATCCTGTATATATAATTAAAGTAAATTATGTAACAATAACTTTTATGCATTACATTATACTGGGCTACACACACAAACAGTCCTAACAGCATGAATGTTGAAACCCACAGGTACTCAAAGATACTGTAACAGTCTCTCTCTCTGTCTCTCTCTCCGTGTCTCTCTCTCACTGTGTGTCTCTCTCTCTCTGTGTGTCTCTCTCGCTCTGTGTCTCTCTCACTGTGTCTCTCTCGCTCCGTGTCTCTCTCTCACTTTCTGTGTCTCTCTCTCCTCGTGTCTCTCTCTCACTGTGTGTCTCTCTCTCTCTGTGTGTCTCTCTCTCTGTGTGTGTCTCTCTCGCTCCGTGTCTCTCTCTCTCTGTCTCTCTCTCTCTGTCTCTTTCCGTGTCTCTCTCTCCGTGTCTCTCTCTCACTGTGTCTCTCTCTCTGTGTGTCTCTCTCTCTGTGTCTCTCTCTCTCTCTCTCCGTGTCTCTCTCTCTCTCAGTGTCTCTCTGTCTTTCTTCTTTGTTTTTGAATTCTTTGTGGATCTGTGTAATCTGAGGGAAATGCGTGTCTCTAATATGGTCCTACATTTGGCAGGAGGTTAGGAAGTGAAGCTCAGTTTCCACCTCATTTTGTGGACAGTGTGCACATAGCCTGTCTTCTCTTGAGAGCCAGGTCTCAAAAGCTCTGCACCCCCCGCAGCAACTTGCTCAAGTCCCCCCCCCCTCTTCAAAGGGGGAGACACTCTAGACCCGAACTGTTGCAGACCTATATCTATCCTGCCCTGCCTTTCTTAAGTCTTCGAAAGCAAAGTTAACCAACAGATCACCGACCATTTTGAATCCCACCGTACCTTCTCCGCTATGCAATCTGGTTTCTGAGCTGGTCATGGGTGCACCTCAGCCACGCTCAAGGTCCTAAACGAAATCATAACTGCCATCGATAAAAGACAGTACTGTGTAGCCGTCTACATCGACCTGGCCAAGGCTTTCGACTGTCAATCACCACATTCTGATCGACAGACTTAATAGCCTTGGTTTCTCAAATGACTGCCTCGCCTGGTTCACCAACTACTTCTCTGATAGAGTTCAGTGTGTCAAATCGGAGGGCCTGTTGTCCAGACCTCTGGCAGTCTCTATGGGGGTGCCACAGGGTTCATTTCTTGGACTGACTCTTTTCTTTGTATATATCAATGATGTCGCTCTTGCTGCTGGTGATTCTCTGATCCACCTCTACGCAGACGACACCATTCTGTATACTTCTGGCCCTTCTTTGGACACTGTGTTAACAAACCTCCAGACGAGCTTCAATGCCATACAACACTCCTTCCGTGGCCTCCAACTGCTCTTAAATGCTAGTAAAACTAAATTCATGCTCTTCAACCGATCGCTGCCCGCACCCACCTGCACTCCCGACTAGCATCACTATTCTTGATGGTTCTGACTTAGAATATGTGGACAACTACAAATACCTAGGTGTCTGGTTAGACTGTAAACTCTCCTTCCAGACTCACGTTTAGCATCTCCAATCCAAAATTACATCTAGAATCGGCTTCCTATTTCGCAACAAAGCTTCCTTCACTCATGCTGCCAAACATACCGTCGTAAAACTGACTATTCTACCGATCTTTGACTTTGGCGATGTCATTTACAAAATAGCCTCCAACACTCTACTCAGCAAATTTGAAGTAGTCTATCACAGTGCCATCCGTGTTATCACCAGAGCCCCATATACTACCCACCACTGCGACCTGTATGCTCTCATTGGCTGGCCCATTTTTGTTTGTGGCAAACTCACAGCAAAAAGTTGAGAATGTGAGAATATATCAAATGTCTCCAACTTTCTCTCTCCCCAAGTTCCATCTCTCTCCCCTTGTTCCTTCTTCCTCTTCTCCTCCCTTTCATACTTTCCTCCTCTACATCTTTATCACCTTCCCTCTATTTCTATGTTTTTCTAGTTAGAAACAGAACGTTGTTTTTTTTAAAAGGACATGCCCTCTGGCTCTCTTTTACAGTTTCAGCAGTGTGTGTGTGTGTGCGTTTGTGTGTGTGTGAGGGTATTTGCGTGTAATGCTGACAGAGGGGTTTTCTCCTTCACTACTGGAGCGCCACTCATATATACACACACACACACACACACTCACACACACACACACACACACACACACACACACACACACACACACACACACACACACACACACACACACACATAGATTATTTTACGTTTATTTCACATTTTTTAAAGCATTTTTTTAATTTGATGAAATAAGGTCACTAATTTGTAAGGTCCTGGTCGTCTTGGTGTCAGTTGAAAGGAAAACCCCAAAACCTGCAGACACTGGGCCCTCCATGGAATGAGTTTACATTTACATATTTACAGACTGTGTGTAAGAGAGAGAGAGAGATGTTTACTGTTAATTTTTATTGTTTATTTCACTTTATATATCCACTTTATATATTATCTACCTCGCTTGCTTTGGCAATGTTAATACATGTTTCCCATGCCATACATTAACTGTGGAGAACGTCAGTTTGGCCAGAGCGATGGGGATGGGTAACCAGGCCAGAGCGATGTGGATGGGTAACCAGGCCAGAGCGATGTGGATGGGTAACCAGGCCAGAGCGACGTGGATGGGTAACCAGGCCAGAGCGATGTGGATGGGTAACCAGGCCAGAGCGACGTGGATGGGTAACCAGGCCAGAGCGACGTGGATGGGTAACCAGGCCAGAGCGACGTGGATGGGTAACCAGGCCAGAGCGACGTGGATGGGTAACCAGGCCAGAGCGACGTGGATGGGTAACCAGGCCAGAGCGACGTGGATGGGTAACCAGGCCAGAGCGACGTGGATGGGTAACCAGGCCAGAGCGACGTGGATGGGTAACCAGGCCAGTGCGATGTGGATGGGTAATCAGGGAATGGCCTTGGTACTTTAAAAATATGTTTGCAGGACAATAAACATATTTGCCTGCCACTCCTGGGAACCCTGTACATACGGTGCCTTCGAAAAATATTCAGACCCCTTGATTCTTTCATTTATGTTACAGCCTTATTCTAAAATTGATTCAACATTTTTTTTTCATCAATCTACACACAATACCCCATAATGACAAAGTGAACAGGTTTTTAGAATTGTTTTGCTAATTAAAAATAGATAAATAATGAAATGTAGATAAGTATGAGAGTCTCTTGTCTGTCGAAACCAAGATTGAATTCTTTGGCCTCAATGCCAAGCGTGACGTCTGGAGGAAACCTGGCTCCATCCCTACGGTGAAGCATGGTGGTGGCAGCATCGTGCTGTGGGGATGTTTTTCAGCTGCAGGGACTGGGAGACTAGTCGGGATTCAGGCAAAGATCAACGGAGCAAAGTACAGAGAGTTTAAACATGAATCACTAGCCACTTTAAACATGTATCACTAGCCGAGGAGACGGCCTACAGGGAGGAGGTGAGGGCCTACAGGGAGGAGGTGAGGGCCTACAGGGAGGAGGTGAGGGCCCTCGGAGTGTGGTATCAGGAAAATAACCTCACACTCAATGTCAACAAAACTAAGGAGATGATTGTGGACTTTAGGAAACAGCAGAGGGAGCAGCCCCCTATCTACAGTGACAGGACAGTAGTGGAGAGGGTGGAAATTTTTAAGTTCCTCGGCGTACACATCACGGACAAACTGAAATGGTCCACCCACACAGACAGCGTGGTGAAGAAGGCGCAGCAGCGCCTCTTCAACCTCAGGAGGCTGAAGAAATTCGGCTTGTCACCAAAAACACTCACAAACTTTTACAGATGCACAATTGAGAGCATCCTGTCAGGCTGCAACTGCTCCGCCCATAACCGTAAGGCTCTCCAGAGGGTAGTGCGGTCTGCACAACGCATCACCTGGGGCAAACTACCTGCCCTCCAGGACACCTACACCACCCGATGTCACAGGAAGGCCAAAAAGATCATCAAGGACAACAACCACCCGAGCCACTGCCTGTTCACCCCGCTATCATCCAGAAGCCGAGGCCAGTACAGGTGCATCAAAGCGGGGACCGAGAGAATGAACAACAGCTTCTATCTCAAGGCCATCAGACTGTTAAACAGCCATCACTAACATTGAGTGGCTGCTGCCAACATACTGACTCAACTCCAGCCATTTTAATAATGGAACAATTGATGTAATCAATTTATCACTAGCCACTTTATATAATGCTTACATACCCTACATTACTCATCTCATATGTATATACTGTACTCTATACCATCTACTGCATCTTGCCTATGTTGTTCGGGCATCATTCATTCATATATTTTTATGTACATATTCTTATTCATTCCTTTACACTTGTGTGTATAAGGTAGTTGTTGTGAAATGTTTAGATTACTTGTTGGATTTTACTGCATGTTCAGAACTAGAAGCACAAGCATTTCGCTACACTCGCATTAACATCTGCTAATCATGTGTATGTGACAAATAAATTTGATTTTTGATTTGATCTGCATAGCTGATGTTTTGTCAGTGTCTGAGGAGGAACTGGGTTGGATCTGTCAAATCAGTTGCTCTTGATCACGAAGCCACACCCCTCCCCCTGGAGTGAGAAGTTCAGAAGGAGAAAGTGTATAAACTATATAGAAATAATGACGGTCAAATTGAAAATCATTCAAGTAAATAAAGAGGATTTCTATCAGCCTCATCGAGGTGTAGATTACATCTCACATTCTCGTGTTCCACCTTGTAAACGAGGCTGCATGGGATTTCTGTTGATGCGACTCCGTGCAGCCAATGGCAACGTCCGCTTTAGGTATGAAGACAGGAGCCGCTTGTGGACAGCTCTAACACAGTTCCACCTCAGACACCACCAAAACAACCGCTATGCAGATGTTGGCTAAAGCAGATGTGGTTGAATAGAGCCCCAAGTGAGGGAGAGAGAGCATGTGTGTATCCATGTATGTGATAATTACCTGTCATCTGTCGTGGCCGGTGTAGCAGATGCAGGGGCAGACGACTGGAAGGGTAGATTAGCTTTTAGCCAAATCCTTTTAGAACAAGGCAAATCATTTCATGTTTTGAAAAGTTATCCTAGATCAGGATTCATTGTCTGAATATAAGATCCAAAAGAAGCCAAGATCTAAAAGAGAGAGGCACAATTTTCAAACGTTAAAATAATTACACAACAAAACAGAGTGAGTGAGTGAGTGAGTATACATGTGTGTGATAATTAACTGGGGCTGGATTCACAAAACATTACTTATGAAAAAAATAAGAAGTTCACAAGATAGTTTGTAAATGCATCGACATTAGTGGTGCTTGAAACCAATAAATGAGCCTATGTGACAGGGATGATAGGATTTGGCCCACGATAATAAAGTGATGATATATCAGTTTTATTACATATCTGCGTTTGCTTTATGTCTTGAGAATAAACATGTTTTAGTTGCTTGCGAACCCTTTATAGACGCACATAAAAAAACATTATTTTTCACACATTATAGCCATCAGGCGAACGTTAGCTACTGTACATCAAAACTCCCAATCTTAAAGGGCTATGTCCCTTTGTAATGCACCCCATGCTCCCTATCTTAAAGGGCTATGTCCCTTTGTAATGCACCCCATGCTCCCTATCTTAAAGGGCTCTGTCCCTTTGTAATGCACCCCATGCTCCCTATCTTAAAGGGCTATGTCCCTTTGTAATGAACCCCATGCTCCCTATCTTAAAGGGCTATGTCCCTTTGTAATGCTTCCTCTGATTAATTTATTTTATTGATCTAGTCACTGGTGCTTCCTGCTTTAATTTTTGCTCGTAAGCAGGAGGATACAATTATGGTCAGATTTGAATTATGGTCAGAATGCAGGGCGAGGGAGAGCTTTGTATACGTCTCTGTGTGTGGAGTATAGGTGGTCCAGAGTTATTTTTCGACTGGTTGCACATTTAACATGCTGAAAGAAATTTGGTAAAATGGATTTAAGTTTCCCTGCATTAAGGTCCTCGGCCACCACATAGGAGCGCCTCTTCTGGATGAGCGTTTTCTTGTTTGCTTATGGCGGAATACAGCTCCTTCAATGCTGCGTTAGTGTCATCCTCTGACTGTGGTGGTATGTAAACAGCTACTAAGAATACAGATGAAAACTCTCTAGGTAGATAGTGTGATCTACAGCTTATCATGAGAAACTCTACCTCAGGCGAGCAATAGCTCGAGACTTCCTTAGATATTGTGCACCAGCTGTTGTTTACAAAAATACATAGACCGCCGCTGTTCTATCCTGCCGGTGCATCATATAACCAACCAGCTGTATGTTGATGTTGTTGTCGTTCAGCCATGACTCCATGAAGTATAAAATGTTACAGTTTTAATTGTCCCATTGGTAGTTTAATCTTCCACGTAACTCGTCATTTTTTGTCCAAAGATTGCACGTTTGCTAGCAGAATGGAAGGAAGTGAGAGTTTATACGATCGTCTATGAATTCTCAGAAGGCAGCCCGACCTTCGGCCCCTCTTTCTCCGCCTCCTCTTCACGCAGATCACGGGAATCGGGGCTTGTTCCCGAGAAAGCAGTGTATCATTTGCGTTGGGCTCGTCAGAGTCGTGAACAGAAAAAGATGATTCTGCTAAAGCAATCCTTCTCACCCCCCCCCCCCTTAAATGATTTAGATGCACTATTGTAAAGTGGCTGTTCCACTGATGTCAGAAGGTGAATTCACCAATTTGTAAGTCCTAATGTCTTAAATGTAAATGTAAATGTAATGCTTCCGTGGTGATTTCCTGATGTCTAGGTTATTTTCGGTCATATCAGACGGTAGTGGCAAAATTAGTTAGTTAAAATTAGTTTTTTTTAAATAAGTTAAACAACGCAAATAAACAAACAAAAAAACACAATCGGCTGGGGGGCACGTAAAGCGTCTGCCATCTTCTCCGGTGACATCTTACACAAATAGGGCTATCTTCTGTTTACCAACCCTACCTTGTCACAACACAACTGATTGGCTCAAATCCATAAAGATGGAAATAAATTCCACAAATTAACTTTTAACAAGGCACGCCTGTTAATTGAAATGCATTCCAGGTTACTACCTCATGAAGCTGGTTGAGAGAATGCCAAGAGCGTGAAAAGCTGGCATCAAGGCAAAGGCTGTCTACTTTGAAGAATCTCAAATATAAAATATATTTTGATTTGTTTCACACTTTTTTTGGTTTCTACATGATTCCATATGTGCTATTTCATCGTTTTGATGTCTTCACTATTATTCTTCAATGTAGAAAATAGTAAAAATAAAAACTTTTCACTGGTACTGTATGTTTGAAAGCTATGAAAGTAACAGGAAGTAATTAGTGGTAATTACCTATTATTACACAGCATTTAAAACCACAATAAATCCCCCTGCAGCTTATATTTCGTTGCGTGCTCAACATTAAGACATTTGTGTTACAGTAGAAAATAAAGTCCTCATATAGCTACTTCTTCTCCCTTGGATGACGATAACACTGACCTGAGTGGGCGGGTGCAGTGTCCAGATGCACATTTCCAAGAGCTCTAATTGGTTGGGAATGGCAGGGCTATGATGGATGAGGGATAATTGACGTAAGCTGAGCAGCCAAACTAACGGGACTTAAGGGAAACTGAAGGGGACTGTGAGGGGAAGCTAGGTAGAGAGGAGAGGAGCAGGACGGCCGTTTTTACATAAATAAATATCAATAGAACAACAATAAAAGTGCAGAGTGGTTAGACTAGAATAACAGTACATGCATAAAGTAAACAGTGCTAAAAACAGCATTCAGCTATGTAAATGTTCCGGGGGTGAAGTTGGGAGCCAGACTATCACACAGTGAATGTAGAGAGACACTGATGAAGTGTGTGTGAGTCATGCTGGTGGCTGGTGGTGACTGCAGAGTAGAGTGTCACATGACAGTGTTTGTTCCTGAGGGGAAGTGTTTTATTGGATCCACAGAGTGACATCCTTACAGAATATCCCCTTTTCTCTATATCTGAAGGTCCTATACATCTGCCTCCCCAACGGACCTGAACCCCGACCCAGTAGGTTTGTGTTGGCTAACCATGTCAGGAGAGATGTTCTATTTGCGCCCCTACTGGATGGAAATTACAAATGTAATGGCTGTGCTCAATGCAATGGCACTTATAAATGTAGATCCTTCAAACACCCACAAACAGGGAAATCGATCCCAATAAAAGGTGTTATTACGTGCTCCACTAAGGCAGTTATTTATCTTATAACTTGTCCTTGTGGTAAAAATTATGTAGGTAAAACAAAGCGCGAATTAAAAGTACGTATCTCAGAGCACCGTAGCACCATTAGGTGTAAAAACTTGACTTATCCAGTTGCGGCCCACTTCTTGGAGGCAGGCCACTCGATTTCGTCACTGCGTTATATTGGCATCGAACATGTCACCCTCCCTAGGAGAGGGGGTAACCTTGATAATTTATTGTTAAAACGAGAGGCTGCCTGGATCTTTAATTTAAAGACCCTTGCGCCCTTCGGTCTCAACGTAGACTTTGATCTGAAGCCATTCTTGTGATTATTGTGATTTTGCCATTGTAATTGTGTGTAAACTTGTATAGTTAAATTAATCTATGATCGTATGCTATCCATTTGTTTGTATGCTGTTCTTTGTATGACATTTTAATATTTGATTATTAACCAATGATATTAGGCCACTCCTGGCCATGATTACAGACACCTGTGTCCTTTGACACTATATAAACGAGTCATCCTGCAGTGTTTGTGATTATACCCTGATGAAGACAGCTTGGCTGTCGAAACGTTGGTATTAAATTTTTGCATCTGAGCACCAAGAGTGTGCGGCTCTCTTTTATTTTTCTAGGAGAGATGTTCATGCCAGTCCACCAGCTCCACGACAGCAATGTGATTATCTCCTGCTTCCTAAAATACTCTGATCTCCTTTCTTATCTTTGTGTTCAGCTCCTATAGAAAGTCTATACACAGACAAGAAGTCTGTCTCGACATTGTTAGTCTCAGAATGAATTTTGAGGATCCTTTTTTTATTTGTTGTGAAGATGGAACGTTCTGCATGAACAGCCTGGTCTCATGTACAATATGTAAAAAATAAATAAAAGCTAAAATGTATGAAATGTTGCAAATTCTAGCTAGGTCTCTAGGTGGCTAACGTTAGCCAGCCAACTAACTTTAGTTAGACTAGGGGTTAGGGTTAAGGTTCATTTTAGGAGTTAGGTTTAAGGTTTGGGTTACCTAAAATGGTCACGTTTAGGGTTATGGGAAGGGTTAGCTAACATGCTAAGTAGTTGCAAAGTAGAGAAAAAAATAGTAAGTAGTTGAATAGTTGCTCAACAGCTGAAAAGTTGTCTGTAATGAGATTCAAATTCGCAACCTTTGGGTTGCTAGAAGTTCCTGTTTTATGCCTGCCCATCCACCCTGACCAACAACTCAATTTTCATTCTTGCCTTAAGTAACCGTGTGTCTTATGTAACCATACCAAATGTAACATATCATACTAACTTGAATATCCCAGATTTATATTTACTATGTTACATCTAGTCTACTTCCGGAATTCATAACATATAACACCAATTGCAATACGTAACATACCATACAAAATGGGTGATGGACTTCCACAAATTAATTACATACCATATGAAACAGAACATAAACGTAACATATTAAACGGAGTGTCTCCGATTTATGAACAGAATAATACAAAATGCTCTGAGTCCAGGTTGCAATGAAAGATGTACTTTATTATTGTCAATGACTTGGCACACAAAAATGAATCATCCCATGGATAAGGCCTGTTAGACGTGATACCAATTCTGAGACCTGGTTTTTAAAACGGATAATAGTAACCAAAAGCATCACTACTAAAATCACCATCACTACTAAAATCACCATCACCACCCACATTGGCCACATGCCTGTGTCACCACTGTGCTCTTCTTGGACAGTGACTGTGAGAGTGACAGCATCTGGTGTTCCCCGCTCTTTAGAGCCAAAGAAACACTGGTAATTGCCCTGATCAGAAAGACGTACGTCTGGCAGGGTGATGGAAAGGTCTCCCTGTCGGTAAGCATCTTTGGACACCGACACCCTGTTCTCAAACCCAGGGCCGTAGGTTATATTCCCTGCCGTGACATTCAGCACAGTCTGTCCATCCTTTTCCCAATAGATGTGTACCTCACTGTTGGGAGTTTGTTTTTCAGTTGAGCCGTGGCAAGTAAGTGTGGCCCTATCTCCAACATGGTAAGATATTTTAGTGGGGATCAAAACTACTAGTTTTACATCCTGTAAAACCTCGTTGGTGCAGACACACTCATACCACCCCTGGTCATTGTACTCAACTGAGGAGATGGTGAGAGAGAGGCTTTCATTCTGGAGTTTAACCCTGTTGTCATAACCCTCTCCTGTAGTTAAAACCTCTCGATCGAGTTTAGCCACCATCTTCTTGTTATCATGACGCCTCCACTCAAGACTACCGTGACACAATCCGGAGCAGGAGAGTGAAATTGAACCGTTCAAAATCACTGTTTTAGTTATAATAGTGGAATATGAGGACGACATTGCATTGAGAAGGACAAGCAGGAACACAGCAAGTGTTACCTTCCAACGCATCGTTAGATAGTACTAGTACCGAGGCAATAGTATTGTTCGATAGTACCAGTTTTATTGTAAATATTGTAGTATATAGCAGTATATATTGTCAGTGGCGAGCTAGCTACCTACCTTGCATACAATCAATTTACATTTCGCTCCAACAGGCGGATGCTTTCGCAACTTTCCTGTCGTGCTCAGCAATCTCCAACTGTACAGATTATATATACATCGTCGTATATAGCAGTATTTATCGTCATCGGGGAGTTAGCTGCCCACTTGGCACCGAGATCAGTAATAGTATCAAAGCCGTATCAGTATAATTAAATATATCGTTATCCGTAACTTCTAAACAGTTATATTTCGATCCAGTAGGGTGATGCTTCCGTAATTTTCCGTGTCGTGCTCAGCAATCTCCAACGGAACAGTGTATGTATATATTTTCGTATATAGTAGTATTTATCGTCAGCGGGGAGTTCGCTGCCCAGCTGTTCGAATTCTGTAATAGTATCAGAGCCGTATAAATATCGTTAGCCGTAACCGTATCTTTTATCCAGTTAGATTTCGATCCAGTAGGCCGATTCTTTCAAAACTTTCGTTTCGTACTCGGCAATCTCCAGCATTATAGCCCAAAAAACAACACACGACTGATTTAAGCCACTATCAGTCAGGGTAACGGTTGCACAACATGATATTTACAATAAACTATTCTCGAATACAATAGAACTATAACCAAGTTACTGACAATATCTTCTTACTTCTTAACTCATTTTAAACACAAACAATAATAATCGAACGCCTTCTGAAACAGGAAATGCTCGAGACTTCCGCAGAAGTGTGCATTTGTTCAGTCCCCCTCATGCGTTTAAAAGCACTGGATTGGTGCAAGTATAGCTGGAGAGACTTCCCACCATATTCCTACAACCACTCCATTCATTTTAAATCCATGAGAGGAGGTGTATAAATGAACAGTTCAGGAGAAGACTAGAGAATTAGAATGTAGTCCCTTAGTCTCTTCATCTCTTCAAACAGATTGGGAAATATAGAACCAACCTGGATTTATCCCATGTCTCAACTACCCTGCTGTTCCACAGGGTGGATGGAGGTAGTTACCCAGTATTTATAGAATGTGAGACTTGGTCTCTGTATTCTCACCATACATCTTGGGGTGTGGGAGGGTTTTTGTGGTTAACGGGTGCTGTTTTTTCAAACTTTTTCTATTGCTACAGAAAACGACCAGGTAATATACTCTCTGGCTACTCTGGATCCCCCAAGCCACAAGACTCCTGAACAGGTAACCAAATGGCTACCCAGACTATTTGCATTGTGTGCCACCCCCCAACCCCTATTTTACGCTTCTGCTACTCTCTGTTCATCATATATGCATAGTCACTTAAACCATATCTACATGTACATACTACCTCAATCAGTCTGACTAACCAGTGTCTGTATGTAGCTCGCTATTTTTATAGCCTTGTTACTGTATATAGCCTGTCTTTTTACTGTTGTTTTATTTCTTTACTTAGCTATTGTTCACCTAATACCTTTTTTGCACTATTGGTTAGAGCCTGGAAGTAAGCATTTCCCTGTATGGTCTACTACACCTGTTGTATTCGGGCGCACGTGACAAATAAACTTTAATTTGATTTACTCTGAATTAAAAAATCAGTAGTTACTGATACTGTCCTGGATGTCCAGCAGGGTTACTGCTACTGTCCTGGATGTCCAGCAGGGTTACTGCTACTGTTCTGGATGTCCAGCAGGGTTACTGCTACTGTCCTGGATGTCCAGCAGGGTTACTGCTACTGTTACTGCTACTGTCCTGGATGTTCAGCAGGGTTACTGATACTGTCCTGGATGTCCAGCAGGGTTACTGCTACTGTCCTGGATGTCCTGCAGGGTTACTGCTACTGTCCTGGATGTCCAGCAGGGTTACTGCTACTGTTACTGCTACTGTCCTGGATGCCCAGCAGGGTTACTGTTACCGTCCTGGATGACCAGCAGGGATACTGCTACTGTTACTGCTACTGTCCTGGATGCCCAGCAGGGTTACTGTCCTGGATGCCCAGCAGGGTTACTGTTACCTGGATGTCCAGCAGGGTTACTGCTACTGTTATGTCCAGCAGGGTGCTACTGTCCTGGATGCCCAGCAGGGTTACTGCTACTGTCCTGGATGCCCAGCAGGGTTACTGCTACTGTCCTAGATGTCCAGCAGGGTTACTGCTACTGTTACTGCTACTGTCCTGGAAGTCCAGCAGGGTTACTGCTACTGTCCTGGATGTCCAGCAGGGTTACTGCTACTGTCCTGGATGCCCAGCAGGGTTACTGCTACTGTCCTGGATGCCCAGCAGGGTTACTGCTACTGTCCTGGATGCCCAGCAGGGTTACTGCTACTGTCCTGGATGTCCAGCAGGGTTACTGACCAGCAGGGTTACTGGGTTACTGTTACTGCTACTGTCCTGGATGCCCAGCAGGGTTACTGTTACCGTCCTGGATGCCCAGCAGGGTTACTGTTACCGTCCTGGATGCCCAGCAGGGTTACGGCTACTCTCCTGGATGACCAGCAGGGTTACTGCTACTGTTACTGCTACTGTCCTGGATGTCCAGCAGGGTTACTGCTACTGTCCTGGATGCCCAGCAGGGTTACTGCTACTGTCCTGGATGCCCAGCAGGGTTACTGCTACTGTCCTGGATGCCCAGCAGGGTTACTGCTACTGTCCTCGATGACCAGCAGGGTTACTGCTACTGTTACTGCTACTGTCCTGGATGCCCAGCAGGGTTACTGTTACCGTCCTGGATGCCCAGCAGGGTTACTGTTACCGTCCTGGATGCCCAGCAGGGTTACGGCTACTCTCCTGGATGACCAGCAGGGTTACTGCTACTGTTACTGCTACTGTCCTGGATGCCCAGCAGGGTTACTGCTACTGTCCTGGATGACCAGCAGGGTTACTGTTACTGTCCTGGATGTCCAACAGGGTTACTGCTACTGTCCTGGATGTCCAGCAGGGTTACTGCTACTGTCCTGGATGCTCAGCAGGGTTACGGCTACTCTCCTGGATGACCAGCAGGGTTACTGCTACTGTTACTGCTACTGTCCTGGATGCCCAGCAGGGTTACTGCTACTGTCCTGGATGACCAGCAGGGTTACTGTTACTGTCCTGGATGTCCAACAGGGTTACTGCTACTGTCCTGGATGTCCAGCAGGGTTACTGCTACTGTCCTGGATGCTCAGCAGGGTTACTGCTACTGTCCTGGATGTCCAGCAGGGTTACTGCTACTGTCCTGGATGTCCAGCAGGGCTACTGCTACTGTTACTGCTACTGTCCTGGATGCCCAGCAGGGTTACTGCTACTGTCCTGGATGCCCAGCAGGGTTACTGCTACTGTCCTGGATGCCCAGCAGGGTTACTGCTACTGTTACTGCTACTGTCCTGGATGTCCAGCAGGGTTACTGCTACTGTCCTGGATGCCCAGCAGGGTTACTGCTACTGTCCTGGATGCCCAGCAGGGTTACTGCTACTGTCCTGGATGCCCAGCAGGGTTACTGCTACTGTCCTGGATGCCCAGCAGGGTTACTGCTACTGTCCTGGATGTCCAGCAGGGTTACTGCTACTGTCCTGGATGCCCAGCAGGTTTACTGCTACTGTCATGGGGAAGACTGGGTGATATGGTGGGTGGAAAACCCTGCTGACCGAGGCAGGAAGTGTGGTGGAGGGACATATAGGCTGCCATCTCCATCTGCATGGCCTGGATGAGCCAGGTAGCTCCAAGATGGCGCAAGCAGTAAGACGTGTCGTGTCCCTTGTCCCGTGTATATTTAGTCTTTTTTCGTTTTACATATTTTTTTCTTCGCATATCTTTTAAAACATTTTGCTAAACCTCAGCTTCCAAATACTCTCCTTCAACCCGCCTCACCCAATGTAGCTTTTTTTTTTTTCCTAAAGTATTTAGTATTTATATTTACTTCGGAACCGGAACCCCTCAACTGAAGCTAGCCAGCTAACTACCAGCTATGCTAGCGGTCTTCAGCTAACCGGTCATCAGCTAACCTTTAGCCCGGAAAGCTCTTGCCAGTTCGAACAACGCGACTCTAACCAGAGCATAACGGACCTATTTATTTTTTATTTTTTATCCCCGGATTCCCGCCGCAAACGGAACATCTTTCAGCTGGATCTTCACAACTAGTTATTTCGCTAAACCGCAACCCCGGACGATTACTGCTGGCTAGCGCTTCCACCCACTTAGCCTGAAGCTAGCCCCGCCAGAGCACCTGTGCTCCCACCGTAGCATACTCCTGGTCTACAATACCTACCACCGTAGCATACTCCTGTGCTACAAATACCCGGACCCACGACAGGTCTATCGATGTCACTACATGAAGAGGAATAAACAGACTCACCCCGTCGCGACGTCCCCCAAAGGCTAACTCTCTAGCCCTTGCTATCTCCTTGCTTGGTATTTCGGCCTGCTAACTGCCAGCTTGTTTAGCACCGGTCAGCTAACTGCTACCTTGTTTAGCCCCGGCCTACTAACTGTTAGCTTGTTAGCACAGGCCTGCTAACCGTCTGAATTGCCTCGTCCCAAACACTCACTGGACCCATATTTACTCTCTTATCTCTTTTCGATTTTTAATTTGTTTATACCTTCCGGTAACCTGCCTCACCCAATGTGATACGGAATCGCTATTATTTTTAATTTTTAGAACACACTCAAGAACCTCCAGAAGCTAACTAGCTAACTAGCTACAAGCTATTTAGTCATTGTTAGTTTTTTTAACCTGGATAACACTCACTAATCCAGCTTCCCTGCCTCCTGGACACTGATCACTTGGCTACATAGCTGATGCACGCTGGACTGTCCATTAATCACGGTACCTCATTCTGCTTGTTTATGTTTTATCTGTCGGCCCCGTTGCCTAGTCAACGCCATTTTACCTGCTGTTGTTGTGCTAGCTGATTAGCTGTTGTTGTCTCACCTACTGTTTTAGCTAGCTTTCCCAATTCAACACCTGTGATTACTGTATGCCTCGCTGTATGTCTCTCTCAAATGTCAATATGCCTTGTATACTGTTGTTCAGGTTAGTTATCATTGTCTTAGTTCACAATGGAGCGCCTAGTTCCACTCTTCATACCCCTGATACATCCTTTGTCCCACCTCCCACACATGCGGTGACCTCACCCATTACAACTAGCATGTCCAGAGATACAACCTCTCTCATCATCACCCAGTGCCTGGGCTTACCTCCGCTGTACCCGCACCCCACCATACCCCTGTCTGCGCATTATGCCCTGAATATATTCTACCATGCCCAGAAACCTGCTCCTCTTATTCTCTGTCCCCAATGCTCTAGGCGACCAGTTTTGATAGCCTTTAGCCGCACCCTCATACTACTCCTTCTCTGTTCCGCGGGTGATGTGGAGGTAAACCCAGGCCCTGCATGTCCCCAGGCACCCTCATTTGTTGACTTCTGTGATCGAAAAAGCCTTGGTTTCATGCATGTCAACATCAGAAGCCTCCTCCCTAAGTTTGTTTTACTCACTGCTTTAGCACACTCTGCTAACCCTGATGTCCTTGCCGTGTCTGAGTCCTGGCTCAGGAAGGCCAAAAAATTCTGAGATTTCCATACCCAACTATAACATCTTCCGTCAAGATAGAACTGCCAAAGGGGGAGGAGTTGCAGTCTACTGCAGAGATATTACTTTGCAGGCTGTCATACTTTCCAGGTCCATACCCAAACAGTTTGAACTACTAATTTTGAAAATTACTCTCTCCAGAAATAAGTCTCTCACTGTTGCCGCCTGCTACCGACCCCCCTCAGCTCCCAGCTGTGCCCTGGACACCATTTGTGAATTGATCGCCCCCCATCTAGCTTCAGAGTTTGTTCTTTTAGGTGACCTAAACTGGGATATGTTTAACACCCCGGCAGTCCTACAATCTAAGCTAGATGCCCTCAATCTCACACAAATCATCAAGGAACCCACCAGGTACAACCCTAACTCTGTAAACAAGGGCACCCTCATAGACGTCATCCTGACCAACTGGCCCTCCAGATACACCTCCGCTGTCTTCAACCAGGATCTCAGCGATCACTGCCTCATTGCCTGTATCCGCTACGGAGCCGCAGTCAAACGACCACCCCTCATCACTGTCAAACGCTCCCTAAAACACTTCTGTGAGCAGGCCTTCCTAATCGACCTGGCCCGGGTATCCTGGAAGGACATTGACCTCATCCCGTCAGTTGAGGATGCCTGGTCATTCTTTAAAAGTAACTTCCTCACCATTTTAGATAAGCATGCTCCATTCAGAAAATGCAGAACCAAGAACAGATACAGCCCTTGGTTCACTCCAGACCTGACTGCCCTCGACCAGCACAAAAACATCCTGTGGCGGACTGCAATAGCATTGAATAGTCCCTGCGATATGCAACTGTTCAGGGAAGTCAGGAACCAATACACGCAGTCAGTCAGGAAAGCTAAGGCCAGCTTCTTCAGGCAGAAGTTTGCATCCTGTAGCTCCAACTCCAAAAGTTCTGGGACACTGTGAAGTCCATGGAGAACAAGAGCACCTCCTCCCAGCTGCCCACTGCACTGAGGCTAGGTAACACGGTCACCACCGATAAATCCATGATTATCGAAAACTTCAACAAGCATTTCTCAACGGCTGGCCATGCCTTCCGCCTGGCTACTCCAACCTCAGCCAACAGCTCCGCCCCCACCGCAGCTTCTCGCCCAAGCCCTTCCAGGTTCTCCTTTACCCAAATCCAGATAGCAGATGTTCTGAAAGAGCTGCAAAACCTGGACCCGTACAAATCAGCTGGGCTTGACAATCTGGACCCTCTATTTCTGAAACTATCCGCCGCCATTGTCGCAACCCCTATTACCAGCCTGTTCAACCTCTCTTTCATATCGTCTGAGATCCCCAAGGATTGGAAAGCTGCCGCAGTCATCCCCCTCTTCAAAGGGGGAGACACCCTGAACCCAAACTGTTACAGACCTATATCCATCCTGCCCTGCCTATCTAATGTCTTCGAAAGCCAAGTCAACAAACAGGTCACTGACCATCTCGAATCCCACCGTACCTTCTCCGCTGTGCAATCTGGTTTCCGAGCCGGTCACGGGTGCACCTCAGCCACACTCAAGGTACTAAACGATATCATAACCGCCATCGATAAAAGACAGTACTGTGCAGCCATCTTCATCAACCTTGCCAAGGCTTTCGACTCTGTCAATCACCATATTCTTATCGGCAGACTCAGTATCCTCGGTTTTTCGGATGACTGCCTTGCCTGGTTCACCAATTACTTTGCAGACAGAGTTCAGTGTGTCAAATCGGAGGGCATGCTGTCCGGTCCTCTGGCAGTCTCTATGGGGGTGCCACAGGGTTCAATTCTCGGGCCGACTCTTTTCTCTGTATATATCAATGATGTTGCTCTTGCTGCGGGCGATTCCCTGATCCACCTCTACGCAGACGACACCATTCTATATACTTCCGGCCCGTCCTTGGACACTGTGCTATCTAACCTCCAAACGAGCTTCAATGCCATACAACACTCCTTCCGTGGCCTCCAACTGCTCTTAAACGCTAGTAAAACCAAATGCATGCTTTTCAACCGATCGATGCCTGCACCCGCATGCCCGACGAGCATCACCACCCTGGATGGTTCCGACCTTGAATATGTGGACACCTATAAGTACCTAGGTGTCTGGCTAGACTGTAAACTCTCCTTCCAGACTCATATCAAACATCTCCAATCGAAAATCAAATCAAGAGTCGGCTTCCCCAGCCGCGCCCTCAGAGCATGCGCAGACCAGCTGGCTGGTGTGTTTACGGACATATTCAATCAATCCCTATACCAGTCTGCTGTTCCCACATGAAGAGGGCCACCATTGTTCCTGTTCCCAAGAAAGTAACTGAGCTAAACGACTACCGCCCCGTAGCACTCATTTCCGTCATCATGAAGTGCTTTGAGAGACTAGTCAAGGACCATATCACCTCCACCCTACCTGACACCCTAGACCCACTCCAATTTGCTTACCGCCCAAATAGGTCCACAGACGACGCAATCTCAACCACACTGCACACTGCTCTAACCCATCTGGACAAGAGGAATAGCTATGTGAGAATGCTGTTCATCGACTACAGCTCGGCATTTAACACCATAGTACCCTCCAAGCTCATCATCAAGCTTGAGGCCCTGGGTCTCAACCCCGCCCTGTACAATTGGGTCCTGGACTTTCTGACGGGCTGCCCCCATTTGGTGAAGGTAGGAAACAACATCTCCACCCCGCTGATCCTCAACAGTGGGGCCCCACAAGGGTGCGTTCTGAGCCCTCTCCTGTACTCCCTGTTCACCCACGACTGCGCGGCAACGCACGCCTCCAACTCAATCATCAAGTTTGCGGACGACACAACAGTGGTAGGCTTGATTACCAACAATGACGAGACGGCCTGTAGGGAGGAGGTGAGGGCCCTCGGAGTGTGGTGTCAGGACAGCATCGTGAAGAAGGCGCAGCAGCGCCTCTTCAACCTCCAGGAGGCTGAAAAAATTTGGCTTGTCACCAAAAGCACTCACAAACTTCTACAGATGCACAATCGAGAGCATCCTGGCGGGCTGTATCACCGCCTGGTACGGCAACTGCTCCGCCCACAACCGTAAGGCTCTCCAGAGGGTAGTGAGGTCTGCACAACGTATCACCGGGGGCAAACTACCTGCCCTCCAGGACACCTACACCACCCGATGTTACAGGAAGGCCACAAAGATCATCAAGGACAACACCCACCCGAGCCACTGCCTGTTCACCCCGCTATCATCCAGAAGGCGAGGTCAGTACAGGTGCATCAAAGCTGGGACCGAGAGACTGAAAAACAGCTTCTATCTCAAGGCCATCAAACTGTTAAACAGCAACCACTAACATTGAGTGGCTGCTGCCAACACACTGACTCAACTCCAGCCACTTCAATAATGGGAATTGATGGGAAAGGATGTAAAATATATCACTATCCACTTTAAACAATGCTACCTAATATAATGTTTACATACCCTACATTATTCATCTCATATGTATACGTATATACTGTACTCTATCATCTACTGCATCCTTATGTAATACATGTATCACTAGCCACTTTAACTATGCCACTTTGTTTACATACACATCTCATATGTATATACTGTACTCGATACCATCTACTCTATCTTGCCTATGCTGCTCTGCACCATCACTCATTCATATCTTTATGTACATATTCTTTATCCCCTTACACTGTGTATAAGAAATTAGTTTTGGAATTGTTAGTTAGATTACTTGTTGGTTATTACTGCATTGTCGGAACTGGAAGCACAAGCATTTCGCTACACTCACATTAACATCTTCTAACCATGTGTATGTGACAAATAACATTTGATTTGATTTGATTTGGTCCTGGGACATCAATGGTTACACATTGTAACTCTGCAATAGACTAGAAACAGGATTTAACTAGTTAAAGGCTGATTTGTACTTCATATGTACAGAAATAGATTTTTTTTTAAACTTCTCTCTCACTTCTCTCTCCCCCTCCCTCCCTCCATCCCCATTCTCTCTCCGTTCTCTCCCTTCTCTCTCCACCTCCCTTCTTTCTCCCCCTCTCCTCCCCTCTCTCACCATCTCCCTGTCTCTCCCTCTTTCCCTTCTCTCTCCGCCTCTCCCACTCACTCCCCCCTCACCTCCTCTCCCCCTCACTCCTTCCTCACCCCCTCTCTCCCTTCTCTCTCTGCCTCTCCCCCTCACTCCCCCCTCACCCCCTCTCTCCCTTCTCTCTCCCCATCGCCCTCTCTCCCATCTCTCTCCACCTCTCCCCCTTCTCCCTCCCACTCTAGCTCCATCACTTCTACAACCGGTACTTCCAGTAGGGCCACATTGAGCTTCAATAAACTTTTCCAGCTTTCAAAACCACCAGCACTACCCCCTGGACCAGCCACGGACTAACCAGGTACGATGCCCCGAAGTTCGCCTCCGCCTCATCCACCACCCATTGAGCCAGTGGAAGCAGTGGAGAGACCCCAGTGCCCAACACCCTCTCCCCAGGTTTAGGTGACCCTAGCCATGCTAGTGATGGGAATGGAGGGGCATGTATGATGCACCATGACTTCCACAAGCTGTCTGTTCAAGCCAGGCCTACCACACCACCACTTCCACCATGGGGGGGCCCTGACGTCCGGCCTCTGCCCATGCTTGGGGAGGGTTCCCAGGCACAGCTCCAGCCACAAACGGCCTCCCCCTGGATGTCTCTCTCCAACCCGCTCTACAGAGAGTCTATGATGACTTCTCACAACTGTGCCAACACAGCCTCCTCCTCTTCTTCCTCCTTCGCTCCAGTCTTCCCTCCACCCTGCCCTGCGCTAACTGTTGCTACATCCAGGGCCCTACAGCTCCCACTACCTCACGGCTGCCCCAAAGAGGATAGGCTAGTCCAGAGAGACTCTACTACCTCCATCCCCTCTATACACCCACAAAGAGAGATCTAAATTGACAAATAAAGGTATCCTGCATTTTATGTGGATTTTTTCTCTGTTAATCAGTTATTTTCTCTGCTAATCCGTACGTTATTCACATCTACCAGCTGCAATATTATGTTTACATCCCAAATGGCACTATTCCCTATATAGTACAGTTATTTTGACCAGAGCCCTATACACCCTTCTCAAAAGTGCCATTTGGGAAGCTTATGTCTGTGTTCATTCAACCAACTTTAATTAAAATTACACTTCCTTTGCCAACAGGTGGCAGCAGAGTCAGCTAGTGGGTGGGGCTTTCTACGTGGTTGTCTGGATGTGTAGCTAGTGGGGGGGGGGCTTACTATGTGGTTGTCTGGATGTGTAGCTAGTGGGTGGGGCTTTCTACGTGGTTGTCTGGATGTGTAGCTAGTGGGGGGGGCTTACTATGTGGTTGTCTGGATGTGTAGCTAGTGTGTGGGGCTTACTATGTGGTTGTCTGGATGTGTAGCTAGTGGGTGGGGCTTACTATGTGGTTGTCTGGATGTGTAGCCAATGGCTTGTTATTGGCTACCCAGATATTAACGTCTCGTACAGTAAGTACACTGTAGCCCCCAGGCATAGCAATAGTAGCATAGGAATCCTGCATGTATGATGTAATATTATAATAATGAATAATATCCTGTATATATAATTAAAGTAAATTATGTAACAATAACTTTTATGCATTACATTATACTGGGCTACACACACAAACAGTCCTAACAGCATGAATGTTGAAACCCAATGGGTACTCAAAGATACTGTAACAGTCTCTCTCTCTGTCTCTCTCTCCAATGTCTCTCCTCATCATCATGTGTGTAATCTCCTCTATATATAATTAAAGTGTTATGTCAATAACTCTCATTACTTATGTGTGTCTCTCTCAAAGTCTCTCTCTCACTGTGTCTCTCTCTCTCTTTCTGTGTGTGTCTCTCTCTCTGTGTGTGTCTCTCTCGCTCCGTGTCTCTCTCTCACTCTCTGTGTCTCTCTCTCACTGTGTGTCTCTCTCTCACTGTGTGTCTCTCTCTCACTGTGTGTCTCTCTCTCTCTGTGTGTCTCTCTCTCTCTGTGTGTGTCTCTCTCGCTCCGTGTCTCTCTCTCTCTCTGTCTCTCTCTCTGTCTCTCTCCATGTCTCTCTCTCCGTGTCTCTCTCTCACTGTGTCTCTCTCTCTCTGTGTGTCTCTCTCTCTGTGTGTCTCTCTCTCTCTCTCTCCGTGTCTCTCTCTCTCTGTGTCTCTCTGTCTACGTCTTTCTTCTTTGTTTTTGAATTCTTTGTGGATCTGTGTAATCTGAGGGAAATGCGTGTCTCTAATATGGTCCTACATTTGGCAGGAGGTTAGGAAGTGAAGCTCAGTTTCCACCTCATTTTGTGGACAGTGTGCACATAGCCTGTCTTCTCTTGAGAGCCAGGTCTCAAAAGCTCTGCACCCCCCACAGCAACTTGCTCAAGTCCCCCCCCCCCCTCTTCAAAGGGGGAGACACTCTAGACCCGAACTGTTGCAGACCTATATCTATCCTGCCCTGCCTTTCTTAAGTCTTCGAAAGCAAAGTTAACCAACAGATCACCGACCATTTT